>NW_026055540.1:0-193526 GCF_023757995.1 Alternaria metachromatica
TAGAGATAGAGAGTATATATATAGTAGAAGTATAATTTTATAAGCTAAGATTTTAGTATTTTATTACTTTATAATTTATAGCTTAGTTAGTTATAAGCTATTAAAAATATATAATTATATTATAATTTTTTTTACTATAAATAAATATTAGTATTTATAAAATAGTTATCTTACTACTCTAAATTTTAAAAGCTTTAACTACTATACTAGAAGTAGTAGTACTAAAAACTTAAGTTTTAGCCTATTTAACGCCTATATCTTTAAACGTAAAATTTTAACTTTTTTAAAATACGTTTTTTTATATACTAGTAATAGACTTTACTGTTTTTAGACTAGCTTCTACTATAAGATTATTAGTTTACTAATAAATAAAAAAAAAATCTAAAACGTTTAAATGGTCTCATACCTCTCCTCCCTAATGGCTCTCACTGCCTATCCCTTCGTCGCCCGAAACACCTTTCTGATTCTCAACATTATCGAACAACGTTTGGGAAGACTCCACAGCCTCTGAATCAACGTGTGTTGGCTGGCGCGTCTTATAGGCACGTACCATACACCCTCTCTAGTCTGGACCCTGAGACCCCACCAGCAGTCCCACCTAGAACTAGACTTCGTGGTATACCCGCTCGACCCCATCGCTAATTGCCCTAATTAATAGTCGGTTCAGAAACCCCACGATATAGAGGCGGAGATAGTGGAAATCTGGCCGATGCTACACATTTTGGTACTGGAACAGGTGCAGGTCGCTCGAGTGGATCCACTTAGTCACCGGGTACGACGCGGATATGGCCAGATCACCCACTCTCCCAATGGGAATTTCACGACGGCCTATCCTTATCCATAGGCGGGCTACAACCGCTCATATTGGCATCTTCATCGTCGACGACAGGCTCGTTGTTCATAGCTGCAGTGAGAGCTCCAGGAGCCGGGTCACTCGTTTGCGCAGCATTGCCCGATTGTTGTTGCTGATTGGGTTGCTGAGGCTTCTCCTAGTCGTGACCGTAAATGCTGTCAACATCGCTATCGTTCTCTTTGTTGTCATCGCCTCCCGGAGCTTGCGAGGGCTTATCTCCAACCGCATCTCCATCTTGCGCTGCGGGCCTACCTGAATGTGTTGTCGCACTGAGCTCTGGCAATGGCTTCTGTGGTACACTCAATCCAGACAAGGGTAGTAACTGGGCCCGGAAGTCTGACGCTGACTTCGGAGTATATCCTGCCGCAGGCTGTGTCGGGTCGTAAGCTGATGGAGTAATAGATAAATTACTGGATTTCATGCCCGCCGAAGGCTGCATGGGCGTGTACGCGGGCGAGGTGACTGGGAAGCTTGTAGTAGCCGTACCTGCTGTAGGCTGTGCACGATGGCGGGCGGATGCCGGTTTGAGCAAGCTTCTTGCGTTCGATAGTGCAGCGTCGGGCAGCTTCATGGCTGGGTAGCTTGGACTCCGAGGAGGCGGTGTTGCATCACCACTTTGACCGCGTGGTGTACTAAAATTGCCGAGAGTCGGTATACCTGCATAAGGAGACGTGCCGTTCATCTCACGCAAAGTGACTGGGTTATACGAGCGTGCGTAACCTCCCGGTGCGAAACCACCTGCTAGATGTGAAGGCGGTGGCGGCCTGTAATACGAAGATGGTGATGTAGGACTCGAGCTGAATATTGACGGCGTGTTGAGTGTCCTTTGTGTAGTCGGGCGAGGTGGAAGACCAGAACTAGCGACCGGAGATGGTTGCGTCGGCGATGGGGTTGGCGATGTGGTGTTGCCCCCCTTCAGTTTTTGGAATACCGGAAGGTCCAAGACCTTTTCCACATCGTTCTTCTCGAAACGGGCTTCTTCCTCAGTGTCAAATGACACTGGACCTCTAAAGCGGCCCTTCTTCGGAGTACTAGCTCGCGCACCAGACTTTTCTTTCTGGGGAGTTGCTGGGTCATCTTGAGTTCCTTCCGGTGCTTCTGAATCCGAGTCATCAGAAACGTCTCGAGCTGTTCTCTTACATGCTTTGTTCAGTTCCTCCAACTGATCCTTTTCCACTTCCTTGGCAAGCTTATCCAATTCATCGTCATCGATTTCGCCCGACAACGCGCTACCGTCGTCAGAACCAGCCGGAGAAAGATCACCTCGAGGTTCGGCGCCTTCAGCATATGGATCAAACCATGCCATCAGCTCTTGTGCATCTTTGTAGTCGTCGTGACTTTCTCCTCGCATTTCGTACGTGTCCATGGGAACTTCCCGGAAGACTTGACCTTGTCGCCCGGTCAGTCCGTCTAGCGACTTCATGCCGGCTGATCGGTATTCCGCATGTTCGGGGTTTTCTACGATCTTGCGGTCCTCCCGAAGTTGTACTAAGCGTGTTCTCGGTCTGATAGTTGTGAACTCATCTGGGTGTTTGTATTCATGTTCAACGGTATTCGGAGTTTTGTTGAAGTCACTGTCCCATACTCGTTGAGTTCCCAGATTTCGCGGGATTTGTGCTTTGTCATCGTTGTCAGTCTGATCAACGTTGAGATCGACGTTCGAAAGCCCTGCGATGAGTTCATCATGGTCTTCAGCAACTCCGTAGTTCTCAAGATTAAAGTCGTCTCCGTGGGTCGGTGGCGGTGGAGCTTCATCTCCTGCCGGCTCTTGATCTGACACATCGTCATCCTGTTCAGCTTGCGTAGCATCCCCAAATGCGGCACCCCAGTTCACGTTTGAGAATGAGAATGGGTCAAACGCATCTAACGCATCCTTAGGAGGCTCAGGAACAATGACCGATGGCCGCTGGGTCGGTAAAGAATATTCATCGCCGGCGTTTCCAAGAACATCATCGAAACTGTCCCCGTCTGTCGGGTACTGTTGAGGTTCAGACACCGGAGGTGAAGTCTTGATAGGTCCGTTCTGCGCCTCATACGCATCAATATCAGCAAATATGCTTTGCTCTGCCATTTCACCGTATTGCTCATCCTCAGGGGACAGATACAGACTTGTTGGTATTCCGCTGTGTTGTTCTGGTCCCTCGAGAGGCACCAGCTGTCTCCTCATGTCATCCGTGGTGGTGGTTTGCGTTTGCTCATTGTCGAAACTAGAGTTGGCGATCTTGTCAAAATCGATGTCAGACAAGTCGATGTTATCCAGATTGATGTTGTCCAAATTTATATCGCCGATATCGATGTTGTCCGTATTGATATCGTCCGAATCGACAGTAAACAGATCCGACATATCCACGTCTCCATCGTCGTCGGCCATCATAGTAGTATCAAGGACCGCGGGCGTAGTGATAGGAACGTCAGCGAGATTGGAAGCTCCAGGCTGTGCGGATGAATCGCCATCGTTGCCGCCATCGCCCTCATCACCGTCGTTGCCGTTATCCATCTGATCGTTGGTGTCAGCTTGGTTGTTCAAAGTCTGACCGTCATCGTTGTCATGACTATGGGGATCGCTCTCACCATGATGCCCCTCATCGCTCGAAGAAGACTCGTCGATCCCCTCCATGGGTCCTGAGCCAGCTGAACCCGACGGCGATGGAGGGTTCGTGCCTCCGCTACCGCTCGGTGGATCGAAAGGAGCGGGTAGATTATTACTACCGCCTCCACCTCCTTGACTACCGCCGCCATCTCCACCAGAGGGACCACCAGGGCCAGGCGGCGGATCTTCACCATCACCACCAGCCCTTCGGGCCGCAGCCTCACGCTCTCGTCTCATGATGGTCAACATACTAGGACCTCCCAGCAGTCTGTTACGCCACTGTTCTGCGGAGTCTGGATGGTTTGGGTCTGTGGGTCGAGCGGCAGGCCGGTTGTAGATGGCGGGAAGAGCGAATTGCGTCCTAAGTTCCTCTTCTGTGAACATAGGCGGCTCAGTCTTGCTGGAAGGAAGCGAGCTGAATGGGGCCCAAGAACGACTATTTGCCGTGCTGGGAGCTGGTTGCGAGAGTAAGTCGGGGACAGTTGCATTGACACTTGTCGTGGATGTAGCTGTTGGAGCGTGATCGCCCATGCCTCCCATTGGCATATCTGTTGGCGAAGAAGATTCCTTGTCGGGTTCAGGAGTGGCATGCTTTGGGGCGGCAGGTATGGACGTATTGCCTGACTCATTGTCATCTTTACCATCACCGTTGCCCTTATCGTCGTCATCGCCGTCACCAGGCGCTGGTGCTCCACCTGAAGCAACCTCCATAGGAGTCGAGGCCTTCTTCTGCTCAGCCTCTCTTCGCACCTCCTCGCGCTGCCTCTCAAGTGCTGCAGCAATCTCGGCGTCTATAGGACTCGCTGGCTGTAGCGGAGCTGATGTGCCGGTGGTAGGACTCCCACCGAAATCGAACTCTTCTTCGCCATCGTCTTCGTCTTCCTCTTCGTCGCTTTCTTGTACACCATCATGCTCATCGTCTTGCCCCTCGTCCTCTCCTTGATCTTGCGCTGAACCAGCGGCTGGAGCTTGGTGATCTGGTGCACTGACAGGCTCCGAAGCAGGGTCCTTGAGAGGCGTCTGCTTGGCGGGTGTAGCGAGTTCTGTCATCTCAATTGGAACAAATGTCATGGGCGTGTATCCTCCTTGCGTCTCAGTTTCTGGTGCGTTGACTACGATGGTGGGAAGATCAAACGAGATGTCAAGTGATGACTCCGGCTCAGTAGTGTCTGTGGCAGACTTCGGTACATCAGTGGGCGTAATGACGGGAGTAGGTACGAACAAAGAATTGGAAGAAATAGCTGGTATCCCAGGAACGGCGACAGTTGGGGGGGTGGTCGTGGCTGACGGGGTAGGGGAAGCAGCTGTGGTCGTGGGAGTGGTCGTTGTCTGAGGAGTAGGCTCGAACAGAGGAGTACGTTTGAACTCGGCAGCTGGCGTGAGGGTACGCACAGATGCTGATCTACCAGCAACTACCGGTATCGCTGGTACCTGAGCCGTAGGGCTTGGAGTGGCTTCAGTTGTCGTCTTTGGCGGGCTAGCTGGGACTGTTTCCTCAGGTTTCTCAGCTTCAACAGTAGCCCGGTGCTGTTGCCCAGTCTCTGTAGGCTGAAATTTCATCGAAGAATCAGCAGCTGGACTTTCGCTGGCATCGTTTGGCGATTGTGGCTCCTCGTGTGCTGCACCGCTCCCCAGGCCAGATTGCTCTAGGAAGTCCTTGTGCTCCTGCTCAGCAGCAGCCCTAGCTGCCTCAATAGCCTTCTCTCTTGCCGTGTGCGCCGCTTCACTGTCGAAAAGCCAAGTCATCCAGCGCTGTGGCCAAGGAAGAGATGCGGTTGTCTGTGTCCATGCATCTGCGGTGGGCGTCTCAGTATGAGCCTGAGCCTGATCCGGAGTCTCCGTCGATTGCTCCCGTGTTGGCGTTCCCACGGGAGTCTGTACAGGCGAAGCCTGTTGTTGAGTGCGCAACGCATCTACCTCATCTGGAAGCCCTGACAAGTCCTCATCCAATAGATCAACTGCTTGACTGTTGCTGGGTGGTAGAGGTGCCTGCGGCGGCTGCGCGTCTGAAGGCTGATTGAGAGTATCATGTTCTCCACTTAGTGGGTCTACTTGCTCTGGATCGGCGACGCCACTGGTAGGGGCGGGAATTTGTGCTGCGGGAGGGCTTGGTGGCGCAGAGCCAGGAGCCACAGCTTCATCCGGCAGGTCAGGGAGCGGTTCATTGGGGGAATCTCGGACCACGATCGGATCCGGCCGCCAGTGGGCTAGAAGTAGAAGTATGAGAAGAACAGTCGCAAAGATAATGCCGTAGTCTTGAGTGCAAGCAAGGACCCCGTTCGTGCCTAGAACATACATTATCATGAAACTGGCTGCGAATGTAAACGACGACCGGAGCTTATGTGCGGGATATACTTGAGCGGCCATGATCCAGCCTACGGTACATACACTGGTGACTGCGATGATGATTGTCGCACGCCATACCCAATGGTAAGCTAGGCCTTGGCACCAGTTGCTGAGGCAGCGTGTACCCACGGAAGATACGACCGACTTGATTTGTGCCCTGTACAACAAGCTCAGGTTCTTCGAGAGCTTTTCGATTGCTGAAGAAGTCGTTTTCTGGGTGTTTGTGATGAGACTGGAGGTAGCATCCCTAATGGACTTGGTAGCCCATGCCGGCGAGAGGGTAGTGGGTATACGAGAGCTCGTAGCCCTCTCCGTCGAGGTAGCAGTGTACACATAAGAGCTCGTTGTGCGTTCCCGCGAAGTTGGAGTGAGTTTGGGAGAAGGCGTGACCCAATTCCGTAAAGCTGTCGTGGTTACAGCAGTCCATGAAGTCGACCCCTTAACTGGGGCTGGGATAGACGCACTGCTAGCAGTAAACTCCTTAACTGTGTGAGCAGCCGACGTCCTCTCAGTCCAAGGCTGTATGGTCTGCCAGATCGCCGTGAAAAGAGACTGGAACAATGGTATGAATGCATAAGTCAATGCCCAGAGCGCGAACATCATCACGACTGGGCCAGCCCATACTGGTAGCAACCCATATACTGTCCGGGGGCCGAGCGAGATTGTCGCGAGCACCCAAAGAAGAAGCCCGCCGACAGTCTGTGGGTACCACGGGAAAACAGCGCGACCTCTGACGATGAGCATGAACTTGTACTGAGCCCAAGCTTTTACAACCCGAAGTTTCGCTATGCAGATCTGAGAGACTTCGACGATGCCGTGCACGAGGGAGTCGATATAGGAGAGGCCCACAAGCTTGAGCACGACAGCAAAATGACTGAAGGGTGGGGCAACGCCGCCTCTGATAAGTCTATCAGCGCAAAACGATGGCTGGTCTATATGGATGAGGACGTATACTACTACTGCAACCGCAGCGTAGTATCGTATCCAGGTTCGCGCGGCGATGATGGATCGGTATGAGCCGCAAACCACAAGGTCCAATATGGTGAAGATGGTGTTGCGCGCCTCTTCATCATAGATGGAAAGGACATGTACCGCTGGCACACTGGCCAAGATAACAGCCAAGTCCTGGACGTAGACACTAAGCCAGATGACAGTCATCGCAACAGTGAAGCCGATGCAACAACGAATTAATGTCTCTTTCTGGTGCGGCATGACAGCAGGCACGCTGGATGACAGATCCTGGGTCTCAGACATGTCTTCATCCCCGCTTAACTCGCTGTCATCTTCTTCGCGGTGAACAACTTCGGGGGTCCTTCGTCCGGCGAAAAGGAGGAAATAAATCGCGATACCGATGAGGGTGGCGTACAACGCCCGGTCTATGATGAAGTGATCGGCTTGCTGCTTTCCCAGGAAGTTAGCTACTGCTTTCTGCCACACGTTGTAGGATACGGATCCGATGCTGCGTGCGTATGCTACAGGTTTGGAGTATGGCAATGTTGGCAAGCGGAATTCCGCGTAGGCGAGATATCCAACGACAAACATATACGCATTGCGCACCATAAATGCCACCATTTCCTGAATGTCCGGGTCATCCTTATACAGATGGTCGCATACGGCGAACAGAATGGATGGCACATATCCCACCATGATATCCGCCACAGTGATAGGGCTATTGTAGTAGGACGGCTTGGTCGGCTTTTGATCTGCTTGCTGTGCGACGTAATTCTCATGAATCGCTCGTCCAAAGTCAGTCCAGCGTGAGAGTTGGGATTTGGCGAATGACGGCGAATCTCGAAGTGGTTTGCTAGCCGGCTTTTGTCTATAAGGTGTAAAGGCTGGCTTGCGTTCTCTCGGCGTAACGGCGCTGTCCTTGGTGCTGGACACAGGTGCACTGGGAAGTGTCTTACATGACGACGAGTCTTGGAATGATTTCCTAGCCGCCTTTTGTCTGTAATGTGTAAAGGCTGGCTTATGCTTTGTTGTCTTAGAGATAGTGCTCCGGGTGCTTTTGCTAGCCGCATGTTGCCTATAATGTGTAAAGACTGACTTATGTTCTTTGAGACCAGTGTCAATGCTTGCAGTGCTAGATAGGGGAGCACTGGAAACTGTCTTCGTTCTCTGCGGAATGGTAATGGTTTCAAACGAATAGTCTATGATCTCATTGAACGACTGTGAGGTAACCGGTAATTGTTCAACCACAACTGGAGACGTGGTCCAGGAAGGCACCTTGCCAACGGTGGGGGACCCGGTCGATGTGACGTCTCTGGGTGTATCGCTGATGGTCGATTCTTTCGATGCCGCGGAGGATTGCGAGCCGTGTAGAAGCCTACTCATCCGGGCTTTAAAGCCTGTGTTTGTAACATTGGAAGAATTTGTGACCAATACTGACGGTACCTCATGAACAGGATTGCTCTTCTCAGTAGAAGTACTCGTAGTCTTTGCTAGTGAACGCTCTGGACTCTTGCTAGATACCTCCGGAAATGTATCTCTCGGAGTACTAGGTTTCCAGGAGATTTGCGAGGAGCTGCTCGCTGTCGAACGAGCAGAGCTTTCTGTGGCAAATTCAGAGGTGTCCTGGATTGATTCGGAAGACGAGGAAGTGTCCAAAACTTCACCCTTGGCTTGCTGTTCGACAGTGAGGGCTGTGTTGCAAGCGGGTGAGACAGAATTTGTGACGGTGATAACGGTAGGACGGCGAACTTTGGTAACTATCGATTCCACGATGTCGGCTGCGTCTTCGGTGGTATGGGCGGGTTTTGTAACGCGAATCGTAGAAGGAATGGGTTTCTGATACCAAACCTTGGCCTGCTCAAAATTTGGTATGTAATGCGGCACAGCAGCAACGACAGCACCTGCAGCGTAGATACCGGCTGCTACTTCAGGATGCTGGCCCCACAGGTGCGCAAAGGCTTGTATTACAGCGCCAGGAAGGGCGTCCATGGTAGGCGATTATGCTGGTGCGTCTAGAAGATGTTTGTATCGTAATCTCGAGGATGTGAACACATATGGTGCAATATCATGAGGGCGTGCCTTGTTGAAATGGGCGATGTATGGAGTGTCTCAAACCTGAGAAGCCGGCAGACATGTAGCTGATGAGACAAAGCGTCCTCTCCAGGTCGGACAAGACAAACAGAATTTCGAGTGAAAGGCCGCCACCCTAGCATCAATGTGAAGTTCACATTGCCTTTGTCCGCCGAAAGAGAAAACTTCGGCGTTGTTGTGAGAGACAAGACAATGAAACCAAGAGCGTGCACTTCAAGAGACCAATGCAGCATTGCAACATGAGCGTAATTTTCACTCAGATGTGGCTCGGCGCGCCAAATGGCGATCCAGTCATCGGTGTCAGGGTATCGAGCCAGAATAAGGCCTTCGTCACTGGCAGAAATTATCATGCGCTCACTAGCCATGAAGCCTGCGCATGGTCGGAGACGATGAGATCAGGGGAAACACGTGAAGCCAGCGTCGAGAAGGGATACGCCCGCGATCACAGACATATTGCCTCATGACGTGGGCCTGTGTGCGACGGCGATCAGTTCCCATGCCCTTCCACCGATCTGCTCGGCGCTCTGCTCTTCCACAGTCCATCCGGCAAAGCATGCCTTGTAGTCATCCCAATCCGATTTGGGGCCTGCCCATATCACTCTGTCCACGCTGTCCTGGCCATACTGTGCAAGGTATTCGCGTACTAGCCCAACGCGTCGCGGGTATACGAAAAGCCATGTCGTAGCCTCCGCTGCGAGCGGCTCAAGAAAACGCGTGCCGTGAACGATGCGATGGTTTGAGGAAGGCAAGAACTTGTTCGAGCTTGGTTCTACTTCGACCCCTATAACGTCGTACGCGTAGGGTGTGGTGATGAGATAGCTTTCGAGGAGACCGAAGCCGCTTCCGACGGATAGAGCAAGCGCGGGAGGATGAGGAAGGAGCGATGCGAGGTAGGCAATGAGGGTTTCGCTGAGAGCTAAACAGCATCCCGAATAGGCTGTCGGTGAAGTTGTGAGTACTGGCAGTTCCACGACATCTTCTACTGGGTTTGATGCCTCATTGTCTGACGCGTCCACATCCGGCTGGATTGGTGGCAAGCGCGCCTCGAGGCCCATGATTAGCAAGATTACAGTCGGTAGCGCACGCAGATTCCAATGTGCATTGAGAGCGTGTGGACGCGATGCTGATACAATTCGGCTCCGTCGTGATTGTGAATGATGACAGAGGCTTGATGGTTCTTGACGCGACTAGACACGCATGCGGCTAAGCTTGGGAGCTATGGCCCATGACATATGCACATCACATGCAATGCACGAGACGCCCCGCCCGCCATCACCAAGCATAGCTACAACCACCGACTCTACTGCATCTTGCGTCATCTCTTCCCACTGAAAGCTTTTGAAAGCTACGTGGCGCCACGAGAGCTGTCATGGCCCGCCTCAACCCATTCTCCTTCACGCCTGGGCCAGTCATCTTCTTTACTACCATCGTCTACGTGGGCCTCTTTGCTGCCCTGCTCGTTACCCACCTGACGGTGCCGAATTATCCATCCAATCCGCCAACCGGCGTCAACCTCACTGAAGCTTGGGGTGACCTTCAGCACATTACCCGCCGGTTCCACCCGTACAACAGCCACGCGAACGACGATGTGCGCAAATATCTGCTTGCGCGCATCAAGGCCATCGTTACTTCAAAAGACCTGGAAAAGGGCCAAGTCGAGCTCTTCGATGACCTGACCGCAAACGCCACATTTTCATCTGGCAGCACATCCATCTATTTTGAAGGCACTAATATCATTGTTGCAATCCGCGGTTCTGATGATGACGAACCCTTCAATGGGACTGAGCGCAGTCCGGACAACGGCGGCGTACTTGTGAACGCTCATTACGACTCAGTGAGCAGTGGGTATGGTGCAACTGACGATGGCGTGGGTGTTGTGACGATACTGCAACTTCTATCATACTTCACAGAACCCAAGAACTGGCCCAAAAGAACCGTGGTACTGCTGCTTAACAACGGCGAAGAGGATTATCTCAACGGCGCCAAAGCTTTCATGCGGAACCCGATTTCTCAGGTCGCCCATACGTTCGTAAACCTCGAGGGAGCTGGAGCTGGCGGCAGAGCTACCTTGTTCAGGAGCACCGATACTGAAGTCACCCGCTACTACAAAAAGTCTAAATATCCTTTCGGAACAGTCGTAAGCGGAGATGGCTTCAAAAAGGGTTATATTCGAAGCGAAACTGATTACAAAGTCTTCCACGGCGAACTTGGGCTACGGGGCCTTGATATTGCTTTCATGGAGCCAAGGGCCAGATACCACACAGTGGAAGACTCCACACGTGAAACTTCGATGAACTCGCTCTGGCACATGCTTTCAGCAGCTCTGGCCTCAACATCCGGATTGGCTTCCATCACCAGTGACGAATTCAGTGGCTCAGAAAGCCTCGATAATGGTAGAGTCAATGCCGGAACTGGCAGCGACGGCGTATGGTTTGACCTCTTCGGCAAGGTGTTCGTCGTTTTTAAGCTACATACCCTTTTCGCTTTGTGCGTCACTTTGCTGGTTGTGGCACCTCTTACATTGATCGGTCTGACGTTTGGACTCTCCAAGGCTGACAAGAACTACCTGTTGGCGCGCAAAGCCTACATCCATTCGTCTGACGATGACAATCCGGTACCTTTATACGGCTGGCGCGGCTTCTTCCGCTTCCCCATCATCTTTGTCACAGCAAGTGCTGTTGTGGTCGCATTGGCTTATCTCATAGTCCGGTTCAATCCCTTCATTGTTTACAGCAGCCCATTCGCCGTCTGGAGGTGAGTCGCTCATGCTGCTACTCTGTTCACAACTAACAATATCAACAGCATGATGCTCTCAGCCTGGGTATTCATCGCTTGGTTCCTTGCGCGAGGGGCCGATGCTATGCGACCATCCGCACTCCAGCGCATGTACGCTTTGATCTGGCTTTTCATCGGCTCCTTCGTGCTTCTGACAATCATCACGGTCTTCGTGAACGACTATCAGGTTGCCGCTGGTTATTCTGCGATGTTCTACTTCGCAGCTGTGTTCGCGGCAATCCTCCTCTCCTACCTCGAACTCTTCCTCGCTCCAACCAAATCTGCGTATGCCCGTCATTTCGAGCAAGAGGACGAATCCCGGCGCAACTCAGAGTCCGCAAGCAGGCCCCTTACAGGCAGCACCACCGCTGCACGGTCCGATGATCGCCCCGTGGGAGACGATGACGCCACCGAGACCACCTCACTTTTACGCGGCGATCGACGTGGATTCGCAAGATACGGCGGCAACAGGCGAGACTCCATCAGCGAGAGCGGCGAGGATCATGCTCAAGGGCCCCGGCGAATAGATCTCGGCAACGTGTATCCTGGAGAACAAGAGTGGAGCGGCAAATTACCGAGCTGGATCTGGGTCGTTCAACTGCTACTCTTAGCGCCAATCGTGATCATCCTTGTCGGACAGGTCGCTCTACTCCTCACGTCGGCCCTATACCAGACGCCATCCGATGGTAACTCGCCTCTGTTTATTTACCTCGCCTTCGCAGCGCTTACTGTGTTGTTGCTCGCGCCCACCGGCCCGTTTATTCACCGCTTCACATATCACATCCCCACCTTTTTATTCCTGATATGCGTCGCAACCGTCATCTACAACCTTGTTGCGTTCCCTTTCAGCAGGGATCATCGCTTAAAGGTGTACTTCGTCCAGCGGGTTAATTGCGAGACTGGTCACAACGTCGTGTCCCTGACCGGCTTGGACGGCTATGTGCAACGCATTGTTGGCGAGTTACCCAGTGCGCAAGGCCAGCAGCTTGATTGCACGACGCCCGAGGTTGCGACGCGTAAGGAACTAAAGCAGTGCCAGTGGCAGGGTCTTGACGCTAAAGTCGTCCCAAAGACAGCGCAAGTCGCGCCATTTGACAACAACACGTACATTGCCAGCTGGCTCAATTACTCGATCCATAAGGGCAATCACTCAAACAAGGCGACGATACGCGTTGTTGGGCATAACACCCGAGCATGTCGCGTGCTTTTCGACTCGCCCATCACAGCGTTGAGCGTCGACGGCGCCGTTTCAGATCCTCGCTTCAAACCCGTCGGTGGGGACGGCGCCCGGGAAGTGCGACTGTGGCATCGCGAATTTGGGCAGCCCTGGAACGTTAGCGTGAATTGGAACGCCAAAGAACAATCGAAACTTTCTGGAAGGGTCGTGTGCATGTGGTCGGACGCCAACACAGGCGACATCCCTGCTTTCGACGAGGTGCAGCACTATCTGCCTGTGTGGGCAATTCCCTCCAAGATTAGCGATGGCTTGGTCGAGGGCTTCAAGCAGTTCGAAATCTAGGGCAGCGGGCTTTAGTTGCGGGGATCCCTGCATGTCTCCGTTACTTTTGCTGCGATATCCATCACGCAAGCAGTCGAGCACGGCGTCACAGCTCACATGCAACCCCTCACTTCAATTGCTCATTTATGCGAGCTTCCCCTTTATCTCATCAATGCCCCAACTTGTTCACGATCCATTTGTTACTGTTCTTTTTGGAGTTTGGCGGTATCATGTTCACGGCCATTGCATCTTGTACACCCAACGTATAGCATCTTGACGTCAACTTAATGAACTCTATTATCACGACGCCCAAGGCCACCACCCCTCGCTTCACTCTTCGACTCGCCTAATTCCAGCCTCTCGATTCCACGTCTCACCACGAACCGTTCGACAGCTTGGCTCGTACCAGAATGCTGAGAGCGTTTGACGGAGCCCAAGACACTTCACAACGTTATCCGCTACCTACCGACGCAGGATTTACCCCTGCTTTGACCCGAAGGTTTCTTTTAGCTGCGGGAGAGACTATATCATCATCTATAGAGCCATCGACTTTGTCATCGACGTTGACGACTACTCTTGGTTCGATAGCTACTCCAGCTGTCTGTACCGCCAGTCACCCATCTGAGCTCGCAGGGCCAGGATCCAGATCAGGTATGTAAAGCGGCTCGTCTTCGCATGGACGCCCTGCACACATCGTTGGTTTACTAATCCCGCTACAGGCGACACTCCAGTCGTAGGTGGCGTCTACCGTCTTCTCAGCAGGACGCGCGACACTGAAGTCTTCGGACTTACGTCGGGATTGCACAACCTGATCGACACGCGGCGCAGGGTATTGGACTTTGCTTTTGACTCGCCCCTTTCCACGGTCATCGTCACAGCCTTACCGGGCACTTTTCTCCTAGTTGCGCGCCAACGGCCCGACACTTGGGCGAACAGACATCAGACGTCAATTGCAAACGCATTGCACCTCGTCGCACTCGCCAGCTGCGCGAACCACAAACTCGAAGCAGGCGATTTATTGATACTTGTTTTCGTCATGGTCGCGTTTGACGTGTTTCAGCGAGTGTTAGCGGCGGGCGCTACCGATGCTGATAGCGAATCAGATCTTCAACCCCGCTCGCCCTCGTCATCCGAAACCCCCCGGGCCCAAACGCCTTGTGATCTGACCAATGCGGCTACCGTGCCCATTCCCAAGACATCCGCCGTCGAGGATGAGGATTTCGAGCCCATTGAGCCAATCTCGACTTCTCAATCAGGGGCATCCGACACAAAAACGAGCGCCGTTGACCCTAAAGATAGCGAGATCGTGCGACTGCAACGCTCGCTCACTGAATCTAAAACAGCACACAAGGCCCGTGAAGTCCAACTTCGAATCACGAAGGAGGAACTTCAAAATGCACGCGAAGCGCTCAATGACACCTTTGCGGAATACTCTGGTCTCCGTGATCAGCTGAAAGCCATCAAACAAAACTTGGGCCGGGACCATCAGGCGATTGTATACCGGAAAGACATCGAGCTGTTTGCACTTCGAAAGGGCAACGAGCAGAAAGACAAAAGCATACAGGACCGCGATAGCCAGCTTGAAGAGATGGCCAGGCAACACAAGACGATATTGGAAGTCAAGGATGCGCAGCTGAAGCTAATGAGGGAGCGATTGATCTCTATGGAACGACAGTCGAGCCCGCGGTTCTCGGAAGACGGGGACGATGGGGACCATGCCCTTGAAGTCCGAATGCTACGGATCAAGAAGGGCAGAAGTTCTCCGGAGGTTGAGGAAGACAAGGATGTGATTATTGCAAAGCTGCGAGAACAACTCGCTGCCAGTGCCCAGACCAAGGAGGAGGTTGTCAATCAGCAAGCCGAGCTGCAAAGATCATGGGATGTTGCCAAGAAGATCCAAAAGGCCCTCAAGGAAGAGCGGGAAAAACACACTCAGACTCGAGAGCAGTTGGAGGAGTCCGCCGTTAAGCTGGCGGAACTTGAGCCACAGCCCAGAAGTCGAGCAAACTCCGTCGGACGATTGCCGACGATTGACGAGGATGAGCACGACAAGGAAGAGCTCGAGGCTATGTTCAACACAACCCAACAAGACAACCTTCGCCTATACGCCGAGGTGGCCGCTCTAGAGAAGCGACTGGTCGAGGCTAATGCCCGCTTGTTTACTGCGCTTCAAGAGGCTGAGGCTATCAAGGTGCAGCTCAACCAAGAGATGGAAGTCAACGAGGACATGGAGACCGCGCGCCCTAGCGTAGTGCATCGTGTTCATTTCCAGCGCATGGAGGGTCAGGTGTCCGAGCTACGGGAAGCACTTGCCAGCAAGGACGAAGAGATGGAGTTGCTGAGGAACACCATTGCGGAGAAGGATCACTACGTCAAGGACATCCAAGGTGAACTTGACGCCGCTGCCACCTTCCACACACAGGACCAAGACGAGATTGAACGCTTGCAGCAATCCATCGACGAACTCAAAGCCACCAAGTACCAGCTCATGCTCGATCACGAGCGCCTCGGCTCCCAGCGCACCCGACAGCGTGTCATTTCTATGGACCGACCTGACCGTTTCTCGGCTCGCTCAAGTGGTGCGACACTCATCCACGAACCGAGTCCACCGCTGACGAAGATATCAGACGAGGCACCACCCGTGGAAACGATACCGATCCCACCTATGCCCGTAGTCCCGGAACGTGAAGGCAGCATCCAGGAGACCCCTCAACGCCACCTCCGCAGCAAGAGCTCGCCTAAGGAGACACCCAATCGCTGGAGCCTGATGTCGCACGACGTCCCACCCGCCGAACTGAGAGAGCTCAAGACCAACCGCAGGAGGAGTCTCGGCCTGAAAGTCATGATGCAGAAGATCGTCCGCAAGACCCAAGAGCCCGAGCAGCCATCCGCCGACACCACAACACCAGCTCCAGAAGCCCTTCCCAAGCGCGAAGAATCCAAACTGCGTCGCGTCCTCGCACCCAAAGACAAGAACATGTCCATCCGTCCCTCCACTGCCGCATCAGCCATTCCATCCAAGCCCGTCGGCTCCCAAGCTGCCGATACACCGTTGACGTCGCCTCTTCCAACGAACGTGCGTCCTCCGAACCCGCGACGCAACACACCGACTACACCTCGTTACTACGCTGTTACTGCGAATGCGACGGGTCCGGAAGCTGGTGCGGCGCAGAGAGAGGAAGTGAAGGAGGAGGCGAAGGAGAAGGAACAGGAGAAGGAGAGGCCGAGGTCGGCGATGGGTCCTGAGGCGGCGGCGAAATCGAAGAGTCGGTTGAGTTGGGGTGCTACGTAAGTTCTTCTCTTCACAACGCAAATGATACCTTACTAACATACCGCAGGAATAAGCTGAAGCGACGATCATTGTACTGATGATGATGTGAAATGCGCATGCGAAACGTGGAGTATGCATCTGTTTGTTATGGCGTTCAAAAGGGGGTCTTTCGCGAATACCTTGATACACGAGATTAATGCTATCCGATGATATACGCTCGGTAGATGGGGTGGTGGGGTTTGGTTGGGTCTTTTTGGCATCTGCAATGGGCGTTTTGTTAGATTTGGGTATGCATTCGTTTGCGGCTTTGGTTTAGCTGGTTTCGTTGGTTTCGTGGTATTAAGTAATGAAGATATTTACATTCTATGATCTAACCGCGTTTTGTTGCCCTGCTCTGCATCATTATTCCATCGTAAAGCATTTCTTGGGTGCGCCTGGGTGATGGAGGTGGGAGGTTTCCCTGTTTGGTATCGTTTGTTGTGGGTTGACCCCACTTTGCACGTGAGCAGTGTGGCACAGTTCTCGAGCACTTCTTTCCTGGTGTCGCTGCCTAAAGGAATACTTGTACACAATCAAAATCTTTCCAAAATTCTCGACGCAGTTGCGATCATGGAGCTACACAGGGCAACACCATTCCATGAGCTATACCCCACCCCAGAGGCTCTTCACGAGGCACTCCAAAAGATCAACGACATAGCCCTTTACGAAGTTTCAATCGATGAGCCAATCCAAATTCGCCTTATTACACCTGTATCAACCGACCAGTGGCTTGTAGACGACAATTACAATGACTATCGGCTCACGAATCCGGAAGAATACCAGGATGGCCTGAAGTATGTGACGGTATCATACTGCTGGAAGCAAACGCAAAGCTCGCTCGATTCATCGGCACTTCCGCGCTATCACATAACGGGTCGACCGGGAACAAGCGAACCAACGCCCATCAGCTGTCCCGAACGGGTCTTCCATCGCGCTATGCTGTTCGCACGATCTCGTGAATGTCCATACCTTTGGATCGACCAGGAATGCATTGATCAGGCAGATCCTATGGATATTCAAGAACACTTGAAGATCATGCACCATGTTTACGAAAGAAGCATGTGGACGGTTGCTCCACTGTCGTATACGATTACTGATATGTCCCTTGCTGAGTCATTGATCACGTATCTTTGGGATCATCGAATCAAGTATGCACACTGGGAAAAGGGATACGAGGCTGAATGGGACTACAGGTATACCAGTAACTTCCAACCATACCTTAGGGACTCGTACGAGCTACTTGATGCCATTGGAAACGATAAGTGGTTCACACGGACGTGGGCCTTTCAGGAAAAGCTTTGCGCTACGCGGTTGGACTTTCTAGTCCCCATGGATGAATCTCAGGAGACTTCAGATGCAGTGCAACACCATCTTATAGGGACAGACTTATGTCTGGATCTTCGCCAGATCCAGATCCGCCTCGCCCTTCTGAAAGTTAAGATGAACGATACACAGCAAGCAAATAATCCAGGGTGTCATAAGCCGTGGTCCATGCAACAGAAGACGTCTGTCGAACACAAATTCGGTGTGTATGGCTTCCCTTACCCGGGCTGGAGTACATACACCCATCTTATTTATCATACCATACAAGAGTGCGAGAACCTCGTTGTAGCGGATCGCTTAGCAATCTTTGGTCACGCATGTCGCCTTTGCTGGCGTCACGTCTCTGGCCTTCTGGATAGCCCTCAGTACGATCTCAATATATGTATCATGGCTCTAGTATTCGCGAACTTCCACAAAGGCAGGGTACCGCCTGCGCACTTTGTTAAGCAGCTGTGGAACCACTGTAGCGTTCGTTCTGGTGGGAAAGATATCACGTCCCCGCACTACATGGATGGGGTGCTCAGACGCGTTAGGATGTCCCGGTTTCCCCGTCGTAATCGAGACCAGACTCGATGCCGTTCCGAGCTTTCCGACTCCAAGTAACTTACGAGGGACAGAACTGCAGCAAGATCGACTTGGAAGGAGATTTAGGTAGACTACGCTATCTCCAACATTGCACCAGACGTGCCTGGGATTGCAAAGGAAACAAATTTAGACTATCCTAGGAGAGAACTTGGTAGATTCCAAGGCTGAACTGTAGCTCGGGCCTCATAGCTTTCGCTGAGAAGCTCGAAAATCGCGACATTGTCTTCTAGTCGCTGGGAACATGGTTACGTCTGGCAAGGGAACGTTGTCGGAAGGAATGGATATATCACACCAGAGTAGCGCTACCTAGGTAGCTAGGCTACGCACGTTCCTTGACCCTTTCGAGGAAGCCAGCGCTCACCCTGCTTTCTTCTTCCACACGTCTAATTGATGCTCCAAAGCGCGTCCAACGCGCATTCTTCCCGCGAATCTGAAGAGACATGCAACCCGACAGCCGTATGCCCTTCCAACCCGCACTAGCAACGCCACTGTGCCCCTCGCCCCGCCAGCTCAGCATCGACCCCACTTCGCGTCACTCTGTCATTGGACGCGCATGCCCTTCGACGCACAACAACACGCGTGATAGACTGCGCATGGAGGACCATGGCACCTGCAGCCTTTCTGTTCGCGATTGGACGAGTGTGCCCTTCAATAGATGTGGCTTACCTATGTATTGACGTGTCAACGCCACGGCTGACCGGACTCTGGGCACTTTGGGGGCCAAGTGAGGCTCTGTTGAGCGTTGAGGTTGGGAAAGTTGTCACGGTGGAGATGGCAAAGTTAAGGAGAGACTGGGATTTTACTAACTACTACTATCAAGGAGCGACGTAACTAGAAAGCAAAAGGAGCAACAAAAGCACGCAGTAACGAGTGTACCAATTAAGCAGCGACAAGAGTGTAAAGACCGACATGCGTTACTCGAGAAAGCATTCGTGAGGCCGGGTTTCAGAGCATAGACCAACTAGAGGTTCAAAGGGTTGCGACCTCCGTGGCCCTTCTTGGCATGGTCGCGAAGCTTGTCTGCGCGAGAAAACGTCTTGGGGCAATCGACCATGGGGCATCTGTACCTGGGACGCTCATGAATCATCATGTGGCGACGATACTCTCCGCCGCGACCGAAAGTTGCTAGGCATCCATGTGGACAGTGGATGCGGTCTGCTGCATCAGGAGCAGGAGCAAGGACCGGGGCTGGCGGGGCTGAGGCCATTGCTGGATAGGACGCTAAGTCCAGCTGAGCGCCAGGCGTGATGAAAGTGCTTGACTGATCGCAGTCCTGATCGCCGTTGAAGTCCCAGACAGGTATCACGGGGGTCATCGGGATGGCTGATTGCATTCCAGGGTTATCATACGGAAAGTTTGATGGGGTACCGTAAAAGGCAGCGTTAGGGTTGAAACCTCCAGAGTGGTAGGCGTCCAAGGCGACATCGTTCCAGTGGTTGATCGGACAGGGGTACTGCGGGACAGCATCGTATCCTGCATGCGTATATGGAAAGTACCCATTGGTCTGTGCGACTTGTTGAGAAAGGAGGGCGTGGTCGTGATCGACGATTGGCTGATGGGAGGGCACAGTGTATGGGTGCGTTTGTGTTGCTCGCACGAGTCCCAACTTGTGGGAGGCATACCTGCATGATATTAAAAAAAAAAAGTGACCTACTCAGACTTCTGGCCGTCTTCATTGTGGTCTGCCACAAACGCTGGAGAATCGTTGCAGTCGCGTTCGGGGACCGGTCCAGAAAAGTGCTGCGACATCGTGATAATGCGGTGGCTAATCGTTTCGAGATTGTAGCTTTGGTAGATTGTATGGAGGAAGTCGGTACGGTGTCGGCGAGTGAGTTCAGGGTATTGAGATAGGACGGAATGAGTTCACGTTGGGGATGTGCATTCGATGATTGCGAGGTTGGGGGAAGCGGTAGATTAAGAGGCTACATGAGACCGGCTACGAAACCAATGACATGTGGCCTACGCGCCCTCAGAGGGCACCTAATGCGCCTAAGCTGCTAACCTCATCTGGAATGTCAGACAGGAAACTGGCTGCGCGCCCAGGGGCGTCAAATCTAACTAGGTGGATGAAGACATAAATCAATGGCCCAGTGCTGGCATGCCGCAAACATCAAAATGACCTTCGATAAATTTGTGTGTCCTATCTGCTCCAAGAAGACAGATACACTGGGAAAGCTGAAGTAAGTCAGTGTGCTGGTCCACTTAGCCACTGCTAACGCACGGGAGTAAGCATGAGAAAACACACACCAAGCCTTTCATCTGCGAAACTTGTAAAAAAGGCTTCGCACTTCGTGTAGACCTTAGCCGTCACATTAAATCTCAACACCGCACGGGTAACGAACAGTATCGTTGCCATGTCGAGCGCTGTTCATTCACATCGGATCGCAAAGACAACCTCAAAAGGCATCAAAGAAACAAACACGGTACCACGCTCCTAAGCAGGCACGTCAAGATGAGCAACGGCAAACAGTCTTCACTGCAGCACTCCGAACTCCTCAATACTACACCGCTATATAGTGCGTCAAACTTCATGCAAGTAGCCACTTTGGGCGACTTGAACCGGCTGAGAGTCTTCCTGGATGCAGGCCTGACAGTTGATACGAAGGCCGATGACGGATCCACCGTCCTGCATTGCGCTGCCAGAGCCGGCCAGATAGAGGTAGTCAAGTATCTGCTTGACGTTGGAGCAAGAGTAGATGTGAGGAATGGCAGTAATCGATTGCCAATTCACGAGGCTATTTTAAGTGATAGCAAAGAGACGTTTGAGCTTTTGCTGGGGTCTCTGACACAAGAAGAAATTCGAGGTTCCGAACTGCAACTGAGGCACTACTTTGTGCAATCGGGCAATATTGGCATCATCGATGCATATCTCGCCCGTTTGGGATGCGATTTTACAGACCAATCTGCCCCGAAAAAGCTCAGATTTGCGATACATACAGGACACGACGCACTTGTGGCGAAGTTACTTGATGACCCTAGTATCGACTGCAACTATCGGCAAGGAAATAGCTATGCCTCAATACACTTAGCAGCGATATTGGGGCGGGAAAAAGTCATGCAAGTCTTTCTCGCTTCCAGCCGCGTCGACAAGACCTTGAAAACCTCCCGCGGCAGGCAAGCACTGCATCTGGCTGCCATCAATGGGCATGCGGCCATTTTAGAGCAGCTTCTTCATCATCCTAGTGTTGATGCTAATTGCCGAGACAATCGCCAAGCGACACCTCTGCACTATGCATCATCAAACGGACATACAATGGTCATAGCGCAGTTGATTCGCCATCCAAGTGTTGATACCAGTTGTCAAGACAAGAACGCGGCGACACCTCTACACTATGCCGCCTCCAATGGACACTGGGAAACGGCTTCCTTGCTTCTCAAACACTCGGAGTCAATGAAAGACGGTTGTGGCGTATCATTTGATGTTTCGCCAACAAGTCTTTCGATCACCAAAGAAGGTTTACTTCACAGGCTTCTCAGACGTCCAGACTTTGGAGGCCCGAACAAAATGCTACCCGGAACGCAAAAGACTATTCTCCATGTCGCTGCTGAAAAGGGTGATTGCGAGGCGATTGAAATTATGTTAACTTACTCAGATATTGACGTGAACAAATGCGGGGTATATAACGGGAGTCCTCTAGCGGTAGCCGCTCGTCACGGCAAATTGGAAGCAGTGAAGCTACTTCTCCAGCACAAAGACGTCGACTTAAACGTAAGAGTAGGACGCTATTGGACAGCGTTGACATATGCGAAAGATTACAGGCACCACGAGATCGTCGACCTCCTCCTCTCCCACGGCGCCATCGACTACGACGTCAAAGCACCAACAACCGTACCAACAATCCTACACATCAACGACTCGCAAAACACCACTTTGCACCCTGACCACGAAGCGCACTTCGATCAGTTCTACAATGATATGGACGCCGGACCAACCGAAGCTTGGGAGGAGTTGCTTGCCATGGAGGAATGAAGTCTGCTTTCGTCAGGCGTTATCTGGCTTTGGGTGCTGCAATCACGGTCTTCACTACCAGCAACGATCTCTTTCTTTCAACAGCGTGTATCGGTAGTCTTTCGTAGTATTTTAATGACATCTCATTCCCAAGAACGCACTTCGTGCATCGCGCAGTATGACCGCCACCATCAACCTTATAATCATCAACGCGACCCAAACAAAACGTGAACCGCATACATCGTCATAGTACCAGTAAACAACCCAAAGTCATAACACATGCAAGACGTTCAAATCATACTATACAACGTAATCTACACATATACAGCCCCCCTCACCTCCTTTCTACATACACCTCCCTCACCATCTACAAAACCCCAAAATGCCTCTGCTGCAACTTATCAAAAGTCCTCGGCATAGAATCAATAGCCCGCATAGTCAACGGCGCCTTCCCCTCAATAACCTCCGCCAACCAAGCCCCAGCCTCCTCATCATACCCAACCCCATTCCTCTCATCGCTCTTAACCTGGCCAAACGCCTTCGCCAACAAAATAATAGTCTTATACCGCGGCAGCACACTAGCTTTATTGAGATCATTGGGACGCAGCTCCATCCACTGAAACCCTTTGCGGTCGTTGCGGATGAAGTTGGGGATGAGTTCGCGCCAACCCGGGAAGCGGGGCATGAGGTATTCTTCGCAGATGGAGAAGGCGTCGATGATGTGGTTGCGGTGGATGAGTTGCTGGATGAGTTCGTTCCAGGTGAGGTTGTCGACTGTGAAGCCGTTGACGAGGAGGTCGCGGATGGTGCGTTGGGCGTCTTGCGCGGCGGTGGGGTTGTCGGTGTCGGACTGCGCGAGGAGACTGCGGATGTAGATGCGGGCGGGCTTGGCGAGGATCTGGCGCCGGTTGTCGGAGATGTGCGCTTCTTGGAAGCGTTGGAGGATTAAAGGGTCGGTGATGGAGGTGTCGTCTGGGACAGGGGCGCTCTGGTTCACGGCTTGGTGGAAGGTCTTGGTGAGTTTTGCCGCGGAAGTGCGCGCGAGGTCCCAGAAGTTTGCGACTTCGGCGTGGTTGTTTGCCTTGAGATGCGCTTCCATCATCGACGTGACCAGGGTTAGTGGTATAGCGTAGGTGCCGGAATCTGCTGCCATTGCTTCGACCTTTTGGAAAAGCTTCTTGCAGAGTTTATACGCTGATCTGGCGCTATAGAGCGAGATCATCAGGCCATAGTAGGACGCTCGAAGGTCATCGAAGCTGTCCACATCGTCAAATCGTTCGTGTACAGGTTGTCGGTGCGCAATCTCCTGCGCTGTACTGGAGACGAGCATCTCTTCAAGAGCCTCTTCGACCCGAAGAAGCTTGTAGTTTGGATGTTTGGCTCCCCTCCTCTTTAGCTGCCGAGAATCAGCCATACCAAGCGCTTGTAGTGAAGCTTGGCGGGAGCTCTCGGTTTGAGGAACCTGGCGCGCCTTCATCCTTTCGTGAGCTTCCACAGCTAGTTGATACTGCCCCTCCCTCAAGAAACCGGTCATCACTATGGCGTAGTGAAGTGCATGGACCCGGTATCCTTGTTCCGGCATTGTGACTCTCAGCAGTTTGTAAGCAGCGTTAGTCTGCTTTACTTCGACTAATGCTCGCATTAGACTACCAAAAGTCCAGCTATCCAGCGGGATGTTGTTATCGACCATGAGTTTGTATTGCTGCCTGCTACCCGCTAGGTCGCGGTCCATGGCGCGTCGTTGGATCAACAAGTTCCATGTGTGTGAGAGAGGGTATCCGTGAAGTGTCCCTGCCTTATAACTGTTGAGCATGCCATATGCGATCGCTTCGGCACCTTCTGGATCACCCGCATTTAGAAATGCTTCGACATAGCCCGCTCTTGCACGAACATCCGTGTCAAGTTGTATCCCCATCTGCTTGGCTTTGGAGAAGAGTGTCTCGAAAGCCTCAACATCACCTCTATGGGCACAGAAGTCGAGCAGAGGCCCGAAAGTTTTCACGTCTGGTGCAACGCCATAGTCCAAGCAATTGTTGAAGCATTCCAGAGCACCATCGAGGTCCTCGGAACGGACGTAGGCAAGCAGTAAAATATTCCAACAAGCAGTATCCGGGGTCATCTGGAACTCCTCGTGTATGCGTTTGAACTGGGTGATGGTGCCATCGACATCCGCGCGTCGTGCATACACATACGGAAGTGATGACAGAACGCTGATTGTCACTTCGTCTGGGTGATGTAATCGAAGCTCATTGACGTATTCGTCCACCTTCTCCACATTACCAACCCTGGCATACGTACGAATCAGGTACTTGAGAAGACCAGACCGTAGCGGCTTAGTTGGGTACCAGGTGCGTAAATCGTGTAGATGATCCTGAACACGTCCCAGGCCGCCTTTCGAAGAATGCTGATAGATCATAGACCTGATCAAGACCCGTGATGGTGGCCCTTCGGAAGTGCTTTCGTCCCCATAGAGATAAAGTTGCCGGTATCTTCTATATAGCTCGAGCGGAATCTTTCGCTGGTTGGTGTATTCTCGGTATTTTGGAAGGTCCAACATCTTTCGAATCGCGTGCTCGTAGCAAGTTGAAGTGGGGAGATTTAGAGAGTGGAGACTATCAAAGAGCCCGATGAAGTAATCCCAAACAAAATCATCGTCGAATTTTTCTGCAAGCAAGACGCGATCCATTACGTGAGGTACGAAGGACATGACAAAGCAGGCCAGATCACGCTCTCGAGATGGCGTAGATGTGAGTTCGTGTTGAAACTCCCTGACGTAACGCAAGAAAGACTCGAAATGTTCCAGAAGTTCTGGTAATGTTGCAGCCTGACCCCACAATTCTGGGAGTGTATTGCCGGTGCGAATCGCGTGGTATGTGGGAGTACCACGAATGGAATGCGCTTTCCGATGGAACTCTCTGAAGACACGAAACGCGAGTTCCCACTGCTCGTCGAGTACGGCTCGTCGAAGGATGGCATCTATGCCACTATGCAGCAGAATCTGACTAGGACCTCCTGATTCAATGGGCCTGGCGAGCTTGTCATATTGTCGAACTGCCGGCCCTATCATCCCTAATGCAACGTAGGCTTTGATAGCTGCTCGATGTGATGATAGCCGTCGAGCGGCTGGGCGAAGCGCGTCAAATACCTGAAGGATTCGCTCCGGTGATATAGGCTCACCGTCCTGGACAAGATAGTTCAGGAGCTGTACTTGCAGTGTCTCTACTTCCGCCAAGCGATCTTCGGGAATGCTAGTGTACAACTGCCAGGCCAACTCTTGCTTCTCAGGTAGCGGCGAATCTAGGAAATTCTGCAATTCCATGACTGCATCCGACCCTTGTAATAGCTCTACCGCATCTTTTTTGGCCTGTTCTACCCTATCCGCATCCATTTGTGATTCATCCTGCACAGGTTGCGCCTGTATCGTCGAAAAATGGCGGACTCGAATCGCATACGGCTGTCGTCGCCTCTGTTCCATTGAACTGAGCGGGTTTACGGATAGTCTTCCAAGAAGCGCCAGGGTCTTTTCCGGGTACAGAAAGTCGAGCATTGGACCCTCGCGTGTTTTCTGGTATGTATTGGCCTTGTTCGCCGCTCCATTGCCACCATCACCACTTGTTTCTTGGATAGTCGGGAATGCGGCCTGCCAAGACGAGAGACTGAGATCGCTTGCACCGTGGTGCCGAGAGGTTGGGTGCAACGTGCGCCGACTGCGTAGATATGGCTTCGGAGGGCGCAAGAGCTGGCGTCCGCCGGATTCGAGGCATGTCGAAGCACGCTCGAGCATCACCTGGACTGTAGAAAGCGCAGATGGGGCCGGCGCAGATTACCAGAGGCTGTGAGAAATTCTATAAACTGGAACTATTAGATATGGTGGCGAGAGGATTGGGTGTTGGGGTTTGCCCACACTCGTGCATGCCTCCAGCTATGCGATGAGGACTACTGTACAGAAAAAGCGGTGGAGGGGAAAGACAATGTATAGAGTGCTGACCCAGAAGAACAAGACTAAAGCAAAAGACACAAGGGAAAGAACGAGTAGCGCGTGTGGCAGTGGCGGGCCCGATGTCTATGATGTCTCGAAAAGTTTACGGCGCGACCATGACCTGAGATTCCGATTCGCTTGGCAGGGCCATGGATAGCTCGCCAATTGATGCCCCTCCACATCAGCCGCATCCCCACAGTTGCACTCAACACCAGCTGCCCGGCCATGGATATCACCAAGTTCGTGACCGACTACCGGGAGTCGGCGTTCCTCATCGGTGATTACAATACCTACCATGAGCAGTTGTCGCGACGTCTCCGCATTGTGAACAAGAAACTCGGACGGGCAACACCCAAGAACGCGAAATATGCTGCAAAGGCCCCGGTCACGGCGGAGGATATCAAGAACAACAATGAGTACGAGTCACGTGTAGGAGGCGCATGCTAGAAGCTGACTATGACAGGGCTCTTCACCTGCTCCTGCTGAATTCGGAACGGGCATGGGCGCAGGCCATGGCTATGAAAGCCTCTCACTCCGACGAGAACGCCGACAAGAACATCACCGGCTCTACGCGTAAACACATCCTCTCGCGCTTACACAAGGCTACACAATACGCGAACCAGGTTATCGAACTCATCTCCAACACGAGTGCAAGCGGAGCATCAAAGACAGACGTGCTGGAAGCAAAGGCATATGCCTACACTCTGGCTGGAGCGCATGAGTTTGAGAAGCAAGCCGAGGGCATCAAGAGCAAGAACGCGACGCCCCAGCGCTGGGCCCCGTGCCTCACCAAGTACTCTGCGGCGCGAGTCATCTACAGCGCACTGCTGAAGGCTACGAGGAAGGACCTGTTCAAAGAGGTGTTGGCAGGCACTACCGACCCCAGCATCCGCTATGCTGCCTATCAGAGTCGCATCCCGCGTACAGTGGGTGTCCCGACTGTTGCGACAAAGTACTTCCCAAAGGACGACGCAGAGCTGGTCAAGGCCGTGGAGAAGCTCGACTCAGCAGCCCTGAAGGAAGAGGAAGCAGCTTCGTCCCGTAAGCAGCACCGATTGAACCAGAGGGTATCGCTAATAGTCAACAGACACCCAGATTACGTGGCGCGGCCGAACAGCAAACGTAGTAGACGCAGCGATTGGCCAGGCTCTAGCATCTGTCGATACCGCCTCCGCCGCCCTTGACCAGTCTACAACCTCCAACTCATCGCCCAAAGACCGAGCCAACGCTTACGATGACATCCTCATTGCGAGCCAAGACGCGGTCGACGCAACACGAAGGGCGATTGAGGAGCTTGAGAAGGAAGGTGTCGATGAGGGCGATGCGCGCATGCAGGATCTCCGTGTCACGAATCTAGCGGTCAACTACGATCTCATTTCGTGGCGAGTCGGGCGCAACCGAGTGCTTATCGGCAAAGACGACGGCCTCACGTTCCCCGCGAATCCTCCGCAAAAGCCGCGCCGACCGCGTAAAGACGGCAAGGAATGGGTCGAACGGGAAGAGCCCACTGGCCGCAAGCTGGCGCGCTTACGGGAGCGCATCGCTTTGTACGATGCAATCCTGCAAAGTATTGACTCGGTCAAGGACCTCAGGGGTGCTGCTCGCGATACCGGATTCATTTCCGAACTCGACGGACAGCGTGCATACTTCCAGGCGCTGAAGTGCTTGAATCTATCACACTCGTACGCATTCTTATCAACGCCAAAGCAAGCTTTAGCGCTTTGCAACAGGGCGTTGACACTGGCAAACCAAGCAGCATCTGCTCCACAATCCCAGGCGTCCTCAACATCCAACGCACCTAAGATGGAAGTCTCCGAGGAGCAGACAAAGACGCTCAAGGAGAACCTCGAAAACCTGAACTCGCACTACCGGGGTGTAGTGGCGCTGTCGCAACTATTCGCAAACTCTGATACCGCGTCCAAGGCTGGGCTGGCAAATGCAGCGCCCGTTGTTGAGCGACTGAACGAGTATCCATCGTCGGGCTCAGTTGACCTGAAGAACCTAGTCACATGGCCTCCAAAGATCAAGCCGGTACCGGTCAAGCCTCTATTCCTCGATGTGGCATGGAACTACGTCGAGTATCCCGGGCGCACGCCGCAAGCGCAGGTGCCTGAGCCAGAGCCAGAAGAGGCGCCGGTTGAGGAGAAGAAGGAGGAGAAGCCGCAAGCCAAGAAAGGTTGGTTCTCCTTTGGTAGATAGTCATAATCACCGTGCAGCTGGCAGGGATACATTCCATGGGGTTACCGTTGTTGCCCAAACGCTATTCCTAAGATCAAGTGATCTTTCAACAAAAGCCGTACTGGTATATCCTTGGTTTCCCGATGCGAGACCCTGAAAATGCCCTTCTCCAGACTGTGCGATAGTTCGCGCTACGGCTGTCTATCCAATTTGAACCCTCCCTATCTACGTGACAGCCACAAGCCGGAGACAAGATGGACGTGATTGGTCTAGTGAAAGGTACGCGCACAGACGTGCATGGCCGCTGTGGGACTAGCGTAATTGAGCCTCAGGGGCAATACCATAAGCGCCGGTCAGCGTGAACCATCACGCGCCTGACGGGACGGTTGTTTCGTTTCAACGACCCTTTGTTCGTGGGTCCTGTAGGACCGGGCGTGGCAATATTGAGCGCCGTTGTGGAGGCTGAATGCGTGTGAAATGTGCTATGCTTGCTTGTGAATAAGGGCTGAATCGCTCGAGAGGTCACCGTATGGTTCAGATTACCATGCTGAAGCTTGTACGACTGCAGGAAAACGGCCCGGCTCAAAAGAGACTGGAGGGACACTTGCGGGCAGCGTTCTGAGGTCATGCAGGTGGTTAGATCCTAATTTTAAATAAGGTGGGTATTATCGATACGGAGGGACCCCTATCACCAAAGCGCAGAGAACGGATCGCGTACCTGGTAGCTCAATCTCGTGCTCATTCCTCTCAACAGACAGACACACTCTTTCAACACTGCTTTGTAGCTGTTGCTTTTCTGTCCTTCAGTCTTTACAGTCGCTCCCTTACTTAATACACACACTCTTTTGAAGCTCCATCCGCTTGCTCGCGTCCTGTTTGGTGTACATCATCAAAACGTGCGCATTCGACATTCCAGGCATTCCCACCCGATACATTACCAGCTATTCGAGGAGCGCCACGCGTTTCTCGACCTAATACACCCATCACGGCTTCCGCACTGGCTACCTCCATCCTCCCTCGGCCCCAGGTCGACGATTCGTTCCGCAGACCCTCGATCCTGCAGGTTTTCGACCTGCCCGCCTTCAAGACGTCTACCACCGCCAACTTCGACGACAAGCTGCCGTCGATCGGCCACGATAGATCACGACCGTCCTCAAGCTCGACCGTGGCTTCCTACACCCAACAAAGGCATGGCAGCAATGCCTCGATTCAGCTGCCGTCACTAGCTACGCTAGCGTCGGCTGCGTCGAATTGCCCCGCTGCGAATATGAACAGTAATGATAGTAATGATAATATGAGGAGAGATACGCCCGAGAAGAGAATGCCTTCACCCCCTAGGTACGTACCCAGAATTACCCAGGCTCTCGTTGCGGTAGGTGGGACAAGTCTGTACAGCACGGATCCGGAAAGGGTTTTGCAAAATGTTCTAGCAGAATATTTGTGAACACTTTCGCGGTGTTGTATTCACTTATCGTAAAATATGAGAGCGTGGTGAATGGCTCCAGACTGGCAGTTGCGTCGGCGGCTCAAACCGCCGGCCGTTCCGCTCGCACCTGCTGCTTATCACTGAAAGCTTGGCGTTTTCGCGACTTCTTTTCCAGCCCTCGCTAACCATGGAGAACAGTAAACCCGTTAATGGCCTCAGCATGACTTATGCAACCTCTGCGCCCGCAACCGCTGGTGGTCAGGCTGGCTCTCCGGTACGTACGATTGCGATGTTGGCGTCATGGCTCCATGTCAGACGCCGATTTGTCTCTTATCCTCTTATCGATAGGTAGCCATTATCTACTTCTTCTGGCCTCGCGCTCGAGGCGACCTCGACGCATCGCATTCTTTTGCGATGTCGTCCAGAGACGAGCCTGAGGGATTTTGGCAACACTAAAGTGCTCCTGCTGACAATCTGCAGCCGTCCTGCCAAAACTGCGCAACCTCCACCACCCCTCTTTGGCGCCGCGACGAATCTGGCGCTGTTCTCTGCAATGCCTGTGGTCTCTTCTTGAAGCTACACGGACGTCCGCGACCCATTAGTCTGAAGACAGATGTCATTAAGAGCCGGAACCGCGTCAAGACTGGCGGACCAGGTGGACGCAAGCGGGTATGCAAGTCAATCCACGACTCCTTCACAACTAACACATGACAGACAAGCGACCAAGGTGGTCTTCCTGCCGCGCATCCCGATGCTGATGGCCAGCTAGCCCTAGCCCAGCACCGCCGCGCATCTGGCAAGATCTCTTCTGGACTCTCCGACCGCTCGCAATCGCCCATCTCCCGCACCGGTACCCCGAACTTCAACCACCCCTCCAACATCGCACCATCACACTTGTTCGAGCAGGCCCTGCATGGCGGTGACTTCCACTCGCCCTCCCTGCCAGGCTTTGGCATCCGTGCTCCGTCCCCCGCCAACTCTTCGATCAACGGCTCCCACCTCGAAGCCCCTCTCCCGTACGAGACTCTTGCCGCTCAGAACACTGCGCTCAAGACACGCGTCTCGGAGATGGAGCTCATCAACGACCTCTTCCGCAACCGTGTTAGCGAGCTTGAACAGAGCGAGCAGTCAGCACGACAAACAGAATCAACCCTGAGGCAAGAGCTCGAAGAGACCAAGCAGCGAGAAGCGGACCTGAAGAGGCGGCTGGACGAGATCGAGGCCGAAAGCCCGCGACACAAGAAGATGAAGATGAGCGAATTCGTGGACGAGAGCCGCGCTGGCACGCCCATTAGCGCAATGGTCGAATAAGCACAACTGTTTCCTGACAAGGCGTTTCCTTTTATCAACTAATGACTGTTTCACGCATGCGGGGAGTGATCGAGTCGCACCTGCTGTGATCTCCCTGCGACGAGAGTTGGGCGTCGACGTCTGCTCTGCGCTCGGTCTTTACGACCATCTAATGTCCGATACCACTTCTTATCATGGTCCTTCGGGGCTGTGACTGTATTGTAATCTTTCTTTTTTGAGTCCGATACCAAGTGCTGATGCGAGGAGATGCGGTGGGCTGTTACGGCCGATATGGATGGGATGGTTGGATGGGTAGATGGTTGGCATGGATGGGATGAGGTGGGAAGGGTCATGTTTACCAAAAGTCTTATATGGGAATAGCTTTCGTCGTTGAATTCGATGTGAGCACTACAGTTTGTTCTTTCGTGTCTTGTAGTGAGAGATTGTGTGCAGTGACATCCATGATGAGTTCTAATGATTTTGAACGAACGACTAACACCAGATACCACAATTATATTGCTTGCAGCCCACATGGCATGACGTTCAATTGTGTGAACATGTACGAGATAAAGTATATTCTTATCTGTGTACACATCATAGCTGCGTTACAAGTGTGTCATGCAAAATGAATTATCTGGTTCCCACCCATCAGTTATGTGGTGACACTCTGTGAAGCCTCGCGAACATCGTACTTGAATGCTTCGACTTTGGCTTTGCTATACAAGCTTTTCCGGATTCTTGTAATTGATCTGAATAACTGTCGCTAGCAGGTATTCCGCAGTCCTTACAGTATTTACGCATCTTATCTGTACCCCACAGATGAGGTTTAGGACTAATATAAACAACGTGTCAGCGCCTATACACCAGAGAGAAAGATCTCTACTAAGATTTTTGCATGGTTTGACTGGGCTTCGTGTTTATACTCGCACGACACATTGTGTTCAGATGTGCATTGATGTAATGATGTCGTGGTACCTCTAAGATCGGTTGTGTCGGTTGAGGGGAATGTTTGTGGAGCGGTTGCAAAGCGATTGCAAACTCTGTGAACAGTTCAGGCTCTCAAGAATTCCCCAACATCCTCGCCTGACTTAGGAGGACTATGGGCAGCTAGGAGAAGTCATTAGTACTCTCAAAAACTTCACGACGGTCGACGAGGTAAAGGTTGTCGGGAGTAAACGGGGAGCGCTAACCCGATGTGAGCTCCCGCACGGACTCTTGGCGGCTAATCAACCCTTCAGCGAGTTTTTGCATCCACCTCCTCCATCCTCCTCCCACCACTCCCCATCCATTGAAGGACCAATTCATCTCCAACTCATCTCCACTCCGACCGTCAATACCATCACCATGGTTGCCATCGCTCGCTCCTTCGGCGCCGCCCGCGTGGCCGCCCGTGGCTTCTCCAACGCTGGTATGTCTCGCGCCTGCCGCAGCAGCTTAAGCCATTGGGTTTGAGCTCTGCAAGCTCATCAAGCAGCCATTGACCATCATCTTGCAGCCCGCGCTCCCCAGCAGAACACCCTCGTCGCTGCCCGCAGCGCCTTCCGCAACAACGCCGCCCGCAACGTCATCCAGAAGCGTGGCATCGTCGCCGAGTCCACCGCTGCCGCCATGGTCGCTGCCGCCAAGATCCAGGGTGCCGGTCTCGCTACCATCGGTCTTGCCGGTGCCGGTGTCGGTATCGGAACGGTTTTCGGTGGTCTCATCCAGGGTGTTGCCCGCAACCCTTCCCTCAGGGGTCAGCTCTTCCAGTACGCCGTTCTCGGTTTCGCCTTCGCTGAGGCCACTGGTCTTTTCGCGCTCATGATGTCCTTCTTGCTCCTCTACGTCGCATAGATGTGTGCATTGCATGGACTGCCGGACATTTGGGGTCAACGGTATGGGGGTGCCGCAAGGTGGAAAACTTTTCTTGCGGATGGGTGTGTGCATAGGGACGACTACTACCTCTTTTCCTACTCTAGTGGCCGGTCAGATTGTGTAAAACATGTACTTTAGACGAGCAATCTGAAGAGCAAGCTACCACCACGGCTCGCTTTCCTTACCCAGGTATATGTGCGGAAGCTGTAGCTATGGTAATGACATGTGCGGATGACTGACGTTGAACTCAATGGACTCGAATGGACCCTCAGAACCAATGCCGACGCTTGTCAATACCCGTGCCACGTTCCGTGATGAGCTACTGCTGTTCGAGCTGTCCGATATTGAGACTTGGTCATGCCAAGCTTTCGCTCGAGCTCGCTCGCAAGCCCATGGGTGCTCAATGCTGCCCACCCCACTACAATGTCGAAGTTCGACTTGAGCTTGTTAACTACTTAGACTGGATAGTCCATCTCATCCCGCCGCAGGTGGACAGCGCAATGGTCTACCCCAGAACCCCGCGATTTCGAGGCTGCCTCGGTACGACCCGCTACCGCGAGCGCAAGCTGGAGAATGAACAGGCGACAAAGAAGCCTTGACTCTGGAACTCAGTCAAGGCAGGTTGCGTCTTGTACCTGGATATCTAGGAGCCCATATCGTGTGGGTGAGATGGTAACCGTATTCCCATTGTTATTGTTTGACAACCCGCGGCACAATAGAGGCCACGGGCACCAGGTACGAGCTTAGCAACATTACTTTGAAGTACCAAGCTGACTGTCAATTGATAGACAGCAGTACGCAGTCAATACTGCTTGTACCTCTGTGAATTGAAAGCGATCCCAGCCTCCGCGAACTCCGCACGTCACTACGACCCTCATCCGATCGAAACCCGCGCGTAATACACTATCCCATATGAGAAGGAATGATGGAGACTATGAGACTTTTAAGGGCCGCGTCTATAGCGATCATCTAGGCACGACGATGCTGTGGCTAACCGGGAGCAGACCAGCACGCAGCGTCGCATTGCAAAGTCCGCGCGGCGCACGTCTCCAGAGCCTCCGCGTTTGGTCCCAGATCGACGTGATACCTGCTACGGTCACAGAAGAAGCAAGAGCTGCTGCGCAAGTCGTATAGAGATACCGAGGCTGCGTTGTTTCAGATCTGCGTCTGGGTAGATGGTGAGGCTGTTTTCGAAACACGATACGTGAACGCTCCAACCCGCCTCCCAGGACCGGACATCGGAAACCAAACAACCACACTCTTCCTTGCTGACTGCGGAACATGCAATGCATTCGAATACTGCAATGGTGCATCTTCATACTCGGCTCGTACCAAGACCGTGAAACTAGGTAAGGTGGGTTTCGTGAGAAGCTTCCACATCTGACGCGGCGAAGCTTAGATGTTTGGCTGTGCGGGTATCACCTCTCCGGACTGTGGTATTTAGAGCTCGATGTCTTCTTGAGTTGATTTGAGCAAATAACATCCTATCAGTACTATCATCTTGTAATATCTGTGCCGGTCACTTCTATTCCATTTCAACTACTCTCACTACCAATACTTCCGAAACTCCAATCAGCAAACATGCGTTACACAGCCTTTGTCGCCGTTGCTGCTTTCTCCAGCGCCGTCTTCGCTACCGGTAGGTTTTGATAAGCATGAAGAAGTATGCTTCATTGGACACCCATCTAACACATCCCAGCCAGCCCCCAAGACGACGTTGCCTCCATCCTCGAGGCTCTCCGCACGAACAACCCCGAAGATGCCGATGCCGCCGCCTCAGCCATGAAGGTCAAGCTCCGCCGTCAGGACGACGTGAGCTCCATCCTCGCCGCGCTCGAGGCCAACAACCCCGACGATGCCGCCGCAGCCAAGCAGGCCATGTCCTCTACATCCACCACCAAGCGTCAGGACGACGTATCCCACTGCCTCGACAACCTCGCGCAGGTCGACCCCGCGGCCGCAGCAGCAGCCCGCCGCGACATCAAGAGCCGCAGCATCGACGTCCGCGACATGGAGAAGCGTCAAGACGACGTCGCCTCCATCCTTGCCGCCCTCGCGCAGAACAACCCCGATGACGCCGCGGCCGCTGCTCCCGCTATGAGCTCCACCCCCAAATCAGTCACCAAGCGCCAGGACGTGTCCCACTGCCTCGATGATCTCGCCGCAGTCGACCCCCAGGCCGCTGCGGCTGCCCGTCGCGATATCGAGACCCGCGACGTCGAGAAGCGCCAGGACGTCGATGCAGCACACTGCCTTGATGCGCTTGCAGAGGTTGACCCTGAGGCTGCTGCTGCTGCGCGCCGCGATATCGAGAAGCGTCAGGATGATGTTGCGTCTATTCTTTCGGCGCTAGCTCAGAATAACCCTGATGATGCGAAGGCGGCGCAGACGCTTGGTAAGCGATGGGTTGCGTAGACGGAAATGTGAGAGATGAAGATGTAGTGTATTGAGCTTTTAGGTTCTTGTGGTCCGGATCGGAATGTAATGGCTGAGTTGTATATAGTGTAGTGCTGTTTATGGATTTGTACATGATAGGGATAACTAGGGCACGGTTCTAACTAATGCACTCGTTTGGCCTGATGTATCCGTCCGTGTGTTTCGAGTAGTTGTTGAAGATGAACTACCTGTCTAGACTTATTTGATTCAGTGTGTTTATGCCGGTACTGCATTCTCTTGAACGTTGTCTCCACGCCACAAAGTCGTTGTTCTACCAAAGTCGACCTGCCCCTCTACTACCCCGCATCACAACAAAGACACCAAACATCACCGAATCCTTCCCTTCATGCCTACGGCACGGCTCCTGTGCTGTTCTGCCGGTTATATAAATGTTCTATCTCCAAAATTTGTCCAGTTTCTCCATCAGACACGATGGCCGAGTGGTCTAAGGCGGTAGATTTAAGCCCTGCTTGGATCTCTACTACAGAAATGTGCGTGGGTTCGAACCCCACTCGTGTCAAACTGCTTGTTTTGCTCTTTTTGCCATTTTTTGCGTTCGAAAATGATGTGGGAGTATCTTTCTGGCGGTGTTGGGGTGAAATGGCAACCATGAGCGTCCGGAGCGATGGCGGGGTATACTCGCAGACCCCGCTTGTGTTGAAACCAACACTTTGCTTTTTTGCATTCCTTTGCGCGTCTCAAAGTTTCTGATTGAACTACCTCTTTCTGTGGAAAGCCACTAGGGCATTGACCTGCGACTTTGAAGATTCACAGACATAGCTCTCGAAGAGCAAATAATGTTAAAACACATCTACAATTGTTGTATGCTTCACGAAGAATAGTAGTACTATATGCCATTTAGGAAGTGATGTAGGCCAAAGACTGGTTTATGCCTGCTCAGGTGGCGTAGAGCAAGGTACGCATGCATTCCAACACGTTGTTGAGATCTCAAAGTAGAGATAGCCCCAATGTTGTATCAAAGCTATCTAACAGCTTCCCATGAAATACCTCAAGTCCTCGAGGAAGAAGAACATTGCTAGATAAATGCACCAAGCAAACACATCCCAATCGTTCTAGTCCTGTTCTGTGTCTTCATCCCGCTCTTGGAGCTCCTCTTTCTTCTTCCGTCGCCTACAGCCTTCCTCCTCAATCATCTCCATTAGTCTCCGCGGCAAACCCGCATATGGGCACCCATCTCCCAATATCTCCGCACTAGTGTCCAGAAACCTCTGCCTAAAGAACCACCATAACGCCCCATCAGCACTCTCAGTGCCGTCCGGTCGTGGGTAGAAAGGATCGTTTCTCATGAACGCTGCGCACGCCTGCTTCAGCCCAGCTTCGTCCATAGACATGTGCCTCACACAGTCAAAGTCCAGAATCCACATGACGTGTTCGCCGAGATAGTGTGATGGGAATGATGACGATGATGAGGCTCGCGGAGGTGCAAGCACGAACTCGACGTCATTGGCATCGACTTTGGCGCCCCAGTGCATCACAGCAAGCGCATCCGCCATAGTCTGCGCGTAGGCGACGTAATCAAGGCCGAGGTCTTCCATCTGATTGATGTGTAATGGAACGTTCCTGAGACTGAACCGCTGGAAGCGCGATGTGTTTGTTGCTTCGCGCTCTCTTCGTCGCCCCAAGTAGGGACGAATAAGACAACAGTCGTCGTCTTCATTCCCTTTCACAAAAGCCGAGAGTGGCGTGTTGCCTGCGCAGAACAGGTCTACGATCTTGTCGCTGATAGATCGAGGTATCTTAGGGATTCGTTCCGATATGAGCGCTCTGCACTCTGTGAAGCCGGCAGGGAAGCGGTGGAGATTTTCAATCCACCACATGTTGTTTGAGTATATTAACGACTGACATTGCGGTATGGCTAGAGGCATGGAAGGACGATGTTTGTTTGCGCACCGAATGATTTGCAGATGCATGTTGTAGTCGTTAGTGACGGATCGTCCGGGTCCTCCATCTTCGCGTTTGATGGCATGATTCGTGCCATCTTCAGCAGCCCAGACGCTGCCGCAAAATCCCTTGCCGATGCAGCGGTAGGGGTTGTTGGTGTTTGGCATGATGAAGTCGTTATTTCAGGAACAGGGTTTGTGCAGAACTGAATGAATTTGTAAGAGCGGCTCTGTGATTAAGTTCAGTGTTGAAATGTAGTAAGTCATGAAATCGAAAAGAATAAAATGTAGGTTTGACTCAGACCAGTACCATGGTTAGAAGAAAGGCGCATCCACTCCTTCAATGAGTCGTGTGACATCGTTAATGACAACTCTCTAATACAAGATGCACAGCCTGAGCAGATGTATTTCAGGCAAATCGTACATTTACCACAAGGCTGTGGAGATGCGCCTCAGGGTGTGGCCGTGCCGTTGGCGTTGTTGCCTAACGAGATAACCGTGCCGTAGGTGGCCTAAGCTTGGTATGCAAGCAGCATATATCAACAACAAAGACACCGCAATCTCGTTCAAAGTCTGCATTGACTTCGAGAGAGTTCATCAACCATTCCCGCACTGCATATTCCCGACTGAAACCATGGGTCAAGAACAGTCTCAGCCGTCAGCATCGCAGCGACCTCCAGAGCCGCAGCTTAGCGAGGAAGAGCGCGCACAGCTCCAAGCTGAGGTATGGTCTTAGTGTTCGACCATACACGCAATGCTGACAAGCTCAAAGATGCGCGCAAACCAGCAGGCGGCCCTGGATAAGCGTCTTAACCAACCAAGGAAGTCGTCGCCCGCAGGCGCTCAATCAACAAGGAAGCCAACTGCCCTGGAGGAAGCAAGCAGGGAGAACATCGGGTGGCGCAACGCCGATGCGCAGGCGGAGTTCAGGAACTGGAACTGATGTGGGTGGACACGATGCTTGTGTCTTGTAGCTGAGCCGGCGCGAAATGTGGTAATCTGGATTGAAGGCGTTCAGACGTTCCACGAACAGGGATGCGGTTTGTCTCTCGGAGTCCGGCGTATTGGAGTCTACAACCGATATTTGACAACGTCATTTTCTTCTCATTTTAATTCTTTCGCGTCTTGATTCGGTGATGGAAAGCACAAAGCAGGTGTTTGGTGCTGTGCCTCAGCAAGCTGAAATGAAAGCAAGGGGCCAAACGGACATCCGCGGGGAAATGCCCACGCCAGTCGCTCGCTAGCGGCTTACATAACCGATGATCTTCCGCCGCCCAGCCCAAATCACCTGCATCGTACATCTCAATTGCACTCATATACCCATCTCGCTGTCGCCACTATGCCAGAACAGCGCGTCGCAAAGCGCAAGACTCACACCAAGTCGCGAAAAGGATGCTTCCAATGCAAGCAGAGACATACTAAAGTAGGTGTTTACCTTCGATACAGCTTCCGTCTTTTCCAGCCAATCACCGTGTGCTGTGCGATTTTCTGTACCTACCCGGCGAATAGTGCTCAAGTGCTATAAGCATCCGAAGCTATGGCTCTTCTGCAGTGATCCGTGTCGTCGCTTACCATGTCGTACAGTGCAATGAAGCGCGCCCGCGCTGTGGGAACTGTGTTCGCCTGGATATCCATTGCCATTTCCCTGCAATACCGGATAGCTACTCGACCTCCCCACAACACAGTCCAGGAGTGTCCTCGCCCTTTGTGGATACAAATCATGCTGAAAGTCCCGAAGCAAGTCCCGCCAGTTCCGAGCTACCACTCGCAGACCTCCGTCTGCTGCATCATTGGACAAAGGCGTGCGCCAAGTCTTTGCATCCAAATCCCGCAACTAGAAGTGTCGTCTGGCAGGTAAGACTGGTCTACTCCGATAGACTATGTGGAATCGCTGAACTGACCGTGCCGCTCCGCAGAATGAGTTCATCGAACTAGGCTTCGACTACCCTTTCCTTCTTCGTGGTTTTCTCGCCCTTTCGGCAGTCCATCAAGCATCCTTGCTTCCGCCCAACGAGCGGCAGAGCCTTTTGCTCCAGGCAGATTCCCACATCAGTCGAGCCTTGGACACTTATCGAAAGAATTTGGAGACGCCGAACGTTGAGCTGGCAATTCCGATGTTCATGCTGTCTTCGATAATCTTGACTTACAACTTCGGTTCGGCGCAGCTTGAACGCCCCGAGGATCCTATTCGCGCTCTCCACCACTGCTTCATGTTATTGCAAGGCATCAAGGTTGTGGTGATACCTCACTGGGACCAAATCAAAGACAGCTCGGTGTTTGCTCATATGACAGATATGGCGTCTCCGGAAGCGCTAGATGCGTTGGACACGCTCGCAAGGGAGGAGAATCCTCAAGAGATTCTTCGACTGAAGGAACTTACGGAACTCCTACTGGATAGCCAAGACAAGGAGGCCTGCGCTACAGCTATCGACGCACTCAACGCTACCTGGCTCCGGTTTCGGCACATATCACCCGATCGCGACGAGTACTCCCTTCTCTTTCTTTGGCCTGCGAGGTTGGAGACCCATTTCTTCGATCTCCTCGCAGCTCACAACCCTGTGACATGCATTATCACAACCCATTTTGCAGCAATGTTGGCCCAATGTCGCCCGGTATGGTGGGTGGTAAAGTGGCCCCAATGGCTTCTTGCTGCCTGCGAACATCTGCTAGCAGCGACACCAGATCTTCTAAAATGGCTCGACTGGCCGCAACAGATCATTCATGCTCAAGCCGGGAGCGCAACGACCACTCCGACAGCCTCTTGAGGATCTGAGTTACACCGATTTGTATCCATTCTGGTGTCGCAGCCAATAACTCGTTATATCCTATCGCGGGGAGTGAACCTGACCGGGTGTCCTTATGCTTTGGCAAACCATCTCTTGGCGCATCCTAAAGTCGTGGGTTGTTTTGGCGAAGTCTTTTCGCAATGATCACTAATCTGGGACCAAGTAAATGGCGAAGCTTGCGAAGCTCGCGAGAGGCTGTGCAATTCGCACAATCTCAACGAGGCACTGCAGTTGTTGATACGCCGTATTGGACGGGGTGCCGCACGATTTAACCCCCAAATCGTCCCACTAGTGCGGCAGAAGCCATACGGCCGATACGGGGCCCGCAAAAAAACGTCTCGGCTCGGCAAGCGCTCTTGGCAGCGTATTTCGCATCACGTATTCCGTACAGCCAGAACGCGAACGCATCCTTAGCTTGACGGCTTGGCCGAGGAGCGATACGCAACTGTTGTTAAAACGTTCGAGAAGCCCACTTCGAGAATGACCACACCTGCATTCGAGGACGCATTACCTGCGTTCGTCTTCAACTCAACTCAACATGTCCGACACCGAACCATATCGCCCAGCGCTTGACGACCCAACCGCCTACGTTCTATACCGATACATCCCAAACCGGATAGCGGCGATCATATTCGTCGTCGCATTCGGTCTTACCACCTTTCTGCACATCTACCAATTCATCAGGAGAAAGACGTGGTACTTCGCACCACTAGTGATTGGAGGTCTATGTAAGATTGTATAGCCATCCTTCGCGATGGTGTTGCTGACATGATGCAGTCGAGGTTATAGGTTACATCGGACGCTACCTCTCACACGACGATGTCTGGGCACTCGGTCCCTTCATTATGCAGTCGCTGCTCATCTTACTTGCCCCGGCACTATTCGCAGCCTCCATCTACATCATACTGGGTCGGATAATCCTCTTAGTCGACGGAGAGCGCTACTCGCTAATTAGCCACAAGTGGCTTACGAAGACGTTCGTAGCAGGAGATGTGTTCAGCTTTATGTTGCAAGCCGCAGGTACGTTACCACTCTAACGCAGCTTCCGGGACTATGGCTAAATATCAGTATAGGTGGTGGCATCCAAGCAATGGGCACGCTAGACGCCCTGCACACCGGTGAAAAGATCATCATCGGTGGTCTGTTCGTCCAACTACTCTTTTTCGGCTTTTTCATCGTCGTCTCCGCGGTTTTTCACTACCGTGTCTCCAGAGACCTTCCCCTAAAGAGGCGCTACAGCCCCTTCTCGTGCTTCAAGTCTCGACAATCTCATGAGATCGTACAAACATGGACCGCCGTATCCCGAGCGAGTCTTGACGAACTACCCTGGAAGCGCCACCTCTTCAACTTATACTTCGCAAGCGCGCTCATCATGGTTCGAAGCATCTTCCGTGTCGTGGAATACCTCGGAGGAAATGCAGGGTATCTCCTCAGTCACGAAGTGTACCTGTACATCTTCGATGCACTGCTGATGTTCTTTGTCATGGTTTCTTTCAACTGGACCCATCCAAGTCAGGTCACGGACGCACACCAGAAGAGACTGCGAGCCGGTTCGCCTATGGAGCTTCAACATTCTCGCGATATGTCAACGGGCGCGGACGAAGAGCAAATGATGGGTCATAGTGAGGCTAAGAATGGTGTAAGGACTGGTGGCAGGAGGGATTCAAGGAGCCATGGCAGGACTGGATCGAGACGTTCAAGCAGGCATGCTTCTGGGCGTTGAGACCGCAGGGGTGGATCTATTGATTATGACACTAAGAGGAGGACTTCATCCGCATTTGACAACAGGAGGATGGAAACTAATGACGAACCTGCAAGAAGTACGCGACAAGCTGTGCGCCAGCACGTCCCCTATGGGTAGGGACGCGGAACAGCGAGGTTTTCCAAAAGGGAAGCTTGAGCGACATGCGTCGGTAGCAAGTGTCATGTGGAAGGCAATGACGTCATTTTATTTTGGGAGCAAGAACTTCCGACTTCACTAGGAAGTCACATCCGATTAGATAGCATCAGTTAGTGGGAACAAGTCACCTCAGAGAGATGAAAGAAGCATCTGTAATTTCATCTACATGCTTAATGCAATGCACACGATGAAAGATTCCACCCCTTCATGTCGGTACTTTTTTCCTCTTCGCACTCCAGAGAAAGGGTATGTTTCCGCTATGACTATAATTGTACCCTATTAACTCTGGAATAGGGTATATAGACAGCCACGACTCCAGTCCCTCGTCTTATTTTATTTTCGTCACATCCCAGCCCTTCTACTCAGGACGGTGGTGGAGGCCGACCACCGAACTTTGTGATTACTGATAGCCTTCTTGAAAGCGAAATTACTACCCACGCAATTACAATACAGGATCCAGAAAAGTTCCGAGAGCTGGAATGCGATTCGTGGTGATGCATTTTTGGAGCAGCATGGTGGAGCTTCCGAGGTGTGTCCGCCTTCGCGCCGATAGAAGACCAACTTCACGAGGAGCGAGAAAAAGGTTCTGTCGCTGAACGGAAAACTTTTGCGCGACTCTATGTTCACAACTGTGGTTGTGGATGGCCCATTTGCGAAGCCAAACGGTCAGCCAATCTCTGTAAATAGATGGCTATCCGCGGGTCGCGACAATTGGCATGTCGACCGGCGTACTCCTTCAGCTCTCGCAGTTCAGTCTGTAGCATGTGTACTTCCGCCTTCAGTATGCGGTTACTGCGCTCAGAGTCTCGCGCTCTCTCAACTAGCGCTTCCTGCTCCATTTTCTGCTTGCTTCGACATTTGCTGGCGGCTTTGCGGTTCTTTTCGAGATATATAGCCCGCGCTGAGCCTGGTTCGGCGTACTCGGATCGACGCCTCTTCTTGGACGGTGTTTCTGTTGTTGTTGTTGTTGTTGTTGGGGATGTCTCTTCATCCTTAGGGTACAGACTGTCGTGTCGTCCTTTGGCGTCGTCGTCGTTGTCGCCTTCGTAGAATTGGGACGCATCGGCGGGATCGAACTGCGTTTGCGACGGGGAAATAGTCGGAGTAGAGATCGAGTTTGCTGACTGATTGGAAGGAGTAAATGCTGAGCCGCCCTGGGCGCCGAAAAAGGTGTTCGCAGTCGGTGCTGCGTTTAAGTTAACGTTTGCGCCCAAAACAAACGCCTGCGAGTTCGTGGATTGAGACATGGGCGGCGGAAAATTGCCCATATACTGGTATCCTGCGTATTGTGGGAATAATGGACTTGTGGGCGATGTGTGCGTAAAAGATCCATAACTACCGGGCGCTGGTGTTTCTTCTGGCTGCCCTTGATTCGGATGGTACACTGGGTACCCTGGCTGCCCTGGTATCATTGGAGAGTTGTCGTCCGACATGTAAGAATGATGTTGGTTAGAAGGTATGAGAACTAAGCTCATTGTTAACGGTATTTGCCTGTGAGGATATGTGGTTTGAGGTAACTCGCTACCACGCTTTGCCAGATTTCGTGCCGATTGTGTGTGCAATGGACCCTTTTGGAAACGACACAATGAATTGGTGAATAACGGAGATATCTGAATAGACTAGAAGTGGTGAAGCTGGACGTGTTGAGAGTGTGATGATGCAGGTGGTCTGTTTGTCATGGGAAGTGAAGAATCAAACGTCGATCCATGGTAGGCGCCATTCGCAACCGTGGAAAGCAGAACCATGGCCAACTTATCTTCAAGCGAGAGAATCCTGGCCGGCGCGCTGAATCGAACGCGTGGTACGGGTACGCAATGGCACAGAGTGCTGTAGTTTGTCGAAGAGGCTATGACGGCGCGGGAAACATGCCCGGGGAGGATCCACGCGACATGATTGAGTGAGATGCTGGCCGGCGGCGTATACCGCGACCAACTATGAGGCAAGCACTTCGCATGCCGCTGCAGGAAGAGGCGCATTGCCGCAAGCTGCGCAGCAGCTGTCAACGCGCTCTGATAGCTTACCAATGCTGGTCTGTCGGATGAGGGCAGTCGCGACGAGGTGAGGCTGAGGGAACGGCACGCTGGTGGTGCGGCGGCGGGGGGAAGCCGAGCCATCGGCATGATCTCGGTGAACCTGTTCACGGGCGCTCATTCTTAACCAGCGGTAGTGGTGTCCATGGATCCCTCGATCAGGTACGGGTGGGCCTTCTGCGCTAGTGGTCTCGGAGCCCTGGAGGACCTTCGACGTTGCACGACGTGCCGTCGCTAACGCCAGTCGCTAACCTTGGAATCACGCTACCGCTGGCCTTCGTCACCCGCAACCCTCTGTCTGGTATTTTGCCTCAGACTCGGCTCCAAAAATAGTGGGTGGCAGGTGCTCTGAGACTCCATTTCGTCTATATCTAAAAATCGTGAACCCACTCGTCCAATCGTTCTTCCGTCCCCGGATCTGCTCAATCGCAAGCTCGCTTCTTTTGCACCTCAAGGCGCCTACCACTCACTATGAGCATTGGCGCCGACTCAGACCCAGGTAAAGATGCCGACTTGAACAGACAGCTTTTCCGTGGAATTGGATACGTGCCATATCGGCACTTTAGCTCTCGGCGATGCTCTGATCTAAGCGTATTGAGTTGTACTCTTCGTCGCCATGTTCGACGTCATTCTCAAGGGTGGACCGATCGACGATCTGTTCCGATATCCGATGACACTTCTCATAGGCTGTTGGGGGCTGATTGCAAGCATCATGCCAGTATAAGAGAAGATCGCGTCGCATATGCAGAATGTCAACTCGCATTCCTGCAGTCTGTCTCCGCCGCCTCCGATACCATGTCAGCCCTAAAGCCAAGAAATGGGCAAGGCTGGTGAGTAATCCACTCTTCCGGGACGGCTCGATAGCTAGGAACACCAGTGATGAGTTCCTGGTCTATCCGATATACGCAACTATGCTGTCCTTGAAGGAGCGGTTTCTCCCAAAAGTCGCTGAATTTAGTTTTTGTAGTGGCGGGCCGTCATCTCGAATCGATAAAGAAGCGATTCGAGTTCCCAACGGGTCCACGGGTACACCAAGCTAGCCCTTCCTCCGCATCGCGTCCCGCAGCACCAACAATCTGCGGAGTAAATAGCGGTTATCGAGAGCGACCATCGTGAGGCTGCAGCCGAAGATGCCGGTGGATCCAGGTATGCCGAACCTGCGAGATTACTCCAGTCGACGTCGGGTAGAGTCTTCTGAAGCATTCACCAGACGTAATAGAGAGTCTTGTAGCCCTCTCAGGGTTGACCCTGAAACCAGAAGCGGCATTGACAATGTGGCACACTCTCAGCCGAATGGAAGCCGCTCGCGGTCTGGAGGCATCGCCGAAACTACACAACTTGGGACAGTGCCAGCAGTGTATACTTCGATCTTGGTTGGTTATTTGATGAAACTGTATATATCGCCGGTATTGCTTCACGATATGCACAGGCATCATAGGCCTCTGCAAGCAACATGTCGCACCGCTTTCTCAACCTGCTCACACACCGGCTATACATGCAAATAGCTCTAACCTCTCTTTACAGTACAGTCCACGTATGTGTGTACTTCTAGTCTACATCACTGCGCGAACTTGCCGATATGCCGCTCGGCGTAAAGAGTAATCCTGTATCTAACTTCCCGCTGTCAACATACCACCTGCATGATCTACTTTACGCTTTGCATCAATGTGTCCGTTCAACCGGATAACGTATTTTGAGCTATCCATTGTTCCCGTCTTATCCATTATTCCCGTCGCCCAGATCTATCGTTCCGATGCCCCATCCGAGAAGCGGATCCCGCTTCCGAAATACGCCTAGATCCAGCCGTGCCAGTCTAGACCAACGGCAGGGTACTGATATTCTGTCCAGTCTTTGGTACTCTTACACTCACGCTGAAAATCCCATGCTTCGAATCGGTCTCCGGTATGTCTATCTCCCCGAGTTGCAGCGAATGACCTCGGGATGGAAGCTCATGGAGACTGTGTCGTGCTGTATACGTAGCTTGCTTGAATTCTTCCATCGACGCCCAGCTACCATGAACATCTAAGAAAATGTATCCTATCCTGTCATATTTCTCGAGAGACGGTCCCGTCGTCGTTCTCGCAAATCGAGTTAAACTAACATCGGGATAAAACACCCAGGTTGTAGGCTACAAGTCGTCGGACCTCCGAACTCACAGGATGACTCTCCGATCCGATATCGGGATCGTCCTGCGAAATCTACAGCCAAAATTCGCATCAGGGCTCAAGACAATCTGGGGTTCAACAAGCGTCATACCTCCAGACATCTAAGCGACCGTTGCGGGTAAACTTTCCCGGACACCCTCCCGGTTCGCCAGCGGCCGAGCGACCCACGAATCTCCGCACTTGCACCCACCCAACTACCGCCAAACATGGTAGTTGGAACGACCCTGGCGCAGGCGCGTACCTAGGTACTACAAATATACCAGCTTCGACATACGTCCAGAACCTACGAATCCAAAAAGTGATAAAACCGCCAAAATGCGCGTCATCGTCTTTGGCGCATCGGGTGTCCAAGGGCGTCACCAAGTCCACGCCCTCGCCCGAGCAGGCCACTCCGTCGTCGCCGTGAGCCGCAACCCGAAACCCGTCCTGGTAGACGGAAAAGACGTGGAGACGTTTGCCGCAGACTTTACCGACCATGATGCCATTGCAAGAGTGCTCCAAGGCGCGGACAGGGTCTTTCTCAACCTCCCGAGCACCTCATTCAACCAATCCGAGCCCATCATCGCGGCAGCCAAATACATCGGTGAGGCCGCAAAGACGGCAAACGTCCCGTTGGTCCTGTTCAACACGAGTATGCCGGTGCCGAAGGAATCTCAAGACATCGTAGCCCAGGAAGATCGGAGGGAGATGAGGAGGCTGTTGAGGGAGTCTGTGCCGACCATCAGCATCGAACCTGTGGTTTATCTCGACAATCTCCTCGAAGGCTGGGCTCTACCTCCGATCCGCGACCGCAACACCGTTGTCTACTGCCACAAGCCCGACCTGCGCGTGTCGTGGATCTGCCACCACGATGTCGCGCAGATCATGATGGCCGCTATGCAGCATCCTGAGCTTGCTGGCCGCGATATCCCCATCGGCGGTGCTGAAACCGTTGTTCTTTCTCAGCTAACTGAGAAACTGTCGAGAGCCTGGGACAAGCAGCTGAGTTATGAGAACCAGACTGTTGCGGACTTTTGCGATAAGATTGGCAAGGCGATGCAGGGCAGGGGTCTGGACACGGACACGATTGTTAGTCAGATGTTCAAGGCGTATACGTATTACAATGAGGCGGAAGATGAGCCGTTCAATGTTGATATGAAGCCTGCAATGGACGAACTAGGAGTCAAGCTGACGCCGATTGAGGAGTGGGCTAAGAGGAGGAGTCCGTGGGATGACAAGGGCTACTATTAGACGTAGAACATTGGAAAATTATTACATTTGTTGACGAAGTCGTTATGTCGACACGGTATCAAATAAGAGACTCCAAACTCCACCCATTCCCATCCAACCCCCCAAACTCAGAACAGCCATCTCTCCCCTCACATACCCCCAGGCGGCGCAATCCCCATCATCCCCCCCTCCATCCCATCCTGCGGCATCCCAAACTTGCCAATCCCCTTCCCCCTCCTTTTCTGCACCTCCAGCGCAACCTCATTCGCCTGCCTAAGCATATCCTCACTACTGCTCTTCCCGGGCACGAAAACCAATCCCAGATCCGGCGCCGGGTTTCCTGTTCCCACAAAATTCCCCTCAACGTCTTTGGCGTAATGTGCATTGTAGTAGGAGCGCTTCATTTGCCGGATTATTATTGATTGACGCACTTCGCCTTGTTTGCGCGAGAAGGGGTTGTAGTTGTGGAGGGAGAAGGCGAGGGTGCGGGTTATCATGGGCACGGGGATTGTTTCGTTGGGGTCGCCGGTGGAGAGGGTGGAGAGGGCGTGGGCGACGGTTGTGTAGGTTGGTGGGGGGGATGTGTCTGTGGTGGAGGGGTAGGTTGGGGGTGTGGAGGGGGTGGAGGAGGGTGGGGCGTAGTAGTCGTTTGTTTTGGGGGTTGGGTCTGTCATGTTTGTTGTTGGTGTTGGTGTTGGTTGTAGTGGAGTAGTCGTGGTGTTGACTTAAGTATTCTGTGTTTTCCTGGAGAGTTTGCGACTTATGGACGCAGATAAGACGTGTCTGACAGCTATAACAACACCACCAGGCAATAGCGTCCTCGCTTGGTTATATATCCGGCCATCAATAGTAGAATCATCTTATTCCCACGATCTTCCTCACTGCCTCTAACTAACCACCTCACATGGCTGAGCAACCGAATACGAAGTGCTACCTACATAGCCTCCCGCCAGGGCTGGTAATGGCTAGCTCCTAGCTCGTGCCGAGCTTGACACCACACGATTAGGACTTCAGCCCAGTCGCATAACCTGGATAAATGACCGAGACATGTAAGCAGAATCACCAAACAGGTAAACCATCCTGCTGCTCAGCCTATCGCAGTGCCTCGGTGGCGAGTGCGCAAAGGCGGGGTGGCCGAAAAAGGGTTAGCGTTAGGACCCTTTTTGCAGATCGAATGATGTCATTTTGGAAAACTTTCCGGAGCGAGTGTGGCTTTGGTTGCTTGTATCGTGTAGTGTTATGCTTATCCTGTGTTCAAGAAGGCTGAGGCGATCTAGTCCAACGTGTAGTTGCCATTTGATCATCCCCCGGAATATAAAGATAGAATTAAGATGTCGATCGCAAAATCCGGGGTTATCGCGGCGATGATCAGACAACAAGGACCGAAAGATCAGTCATGTTAGGTCCCTTTACTCTTATCCTTTGCTGGCTTCACCGGTCGAGCTTGCTCAGTGTTGGGAAGCTGTTCATCACTGTGAATTCTAGTATGTTTGGTAATGGAGGTCTGCTGGGACTGTCCTTCCGGCGTGCTCCTCCTTTCCTTCGACCATGAAATGGGGGAATGCGCCGCTGACTCGGCATGAGGCCTGGCCTTGATCCTAGAGAGGTGTATCTCGGTGTACGGAATGAGTGCTATAGCTCCGGCGTTCGGCCTGGGGAACGCCTGTAGTTCCACATGATACTTATACATTATCAGATGACAGTTTGGGATGATTCGTAATTCATTTCATATACTCATAGCATCGCTAGTATTCTGCGATGACCTAGACACTTCAAGCTTATACACCAGCATGCGTCTTCATCTTCAACGTGCTCAGTGCACATACTCCTCCTCATCAACATCCTTCCCACCCTTCTCAAGCATATGCTCCGGAAGCGGACTAGTGAACGGCTTGCGGCTCTCCCTCACAATAGCCGGAATACTCGTACCCTCCGTAAACATCATCTCCAGCTCCTCCAGACTGCGGCCCATAGTCTCCGGGTACCCGAAGTAAACAACCGGCAGAATGATAGCAGAGATAATAAGGAAAACAAGATAGTACTGCCACCCAATAGTCTCAATAGCAACCGGCGTAACCATATTAACAACGAAATTCCAAAGCCAGTGATTAGCCGTAGAAATACCCGCCATAGGCACACGCAGCCTCGTCGGCGCAACTTCCGTGCAGTACAAAAAGTTCGCTCCGAGGAAACCAATCGGGATGAAGAAGTTGAAGAGGAAGACAAAGAGCGCGCTGGCAATCTGGGCCGATTGATTAGTCTTGGGGAAGCTGGATGCGACGGCGAGGGCCAACATGCAGGAGGCCATGCCTGCGCCGCTGAACATGAAGAGCTTGCGGCGCCCGAAGCGGTCGATGGTGAAGAAGGCGACGAAGCAGGAGAGGAACTTCCAGGTTAGCGCGCCGCCGGAGAGGATGCGCGAGGTTTCGCTGTCGAGGCCGAGGCCTTGTTGGAAGATGATCTGTTGAGATGTGTTAGAAATTGGGTTTTATAGCCAGGGGGGACGTGGACTTACGGTTGAGTAGGTGGAGATGAGGTTGCTACCGCACATCTGCTGCAGGAATTGGAGGAAGATGCAGAGGGAGAAGCGGTAGAACAGCTTGTCCTTGCCCATAGTGAAGATGTCGCTCATCTTCGCTGCGCTGCGACCAGTTTCCTCGAGCGCGAGTTCGATGCCGCTGATCTCAGCTGTGATCTCGGGGTCGTGCAGATCCAAGCCCTTGAAGCTGGACAGACTGAGACGAGCCTCCTCCACGCGTCCCTTGTTGACCAGCCAGCGAGGTGATTCAGGGATGCTGAATACGGCGGCCATGGGAATGAGGGAGATAACGGTGGGAATGGCGAGCGGGATACGCCATTGCAGAGGCAGGTTGTCCTGTTCGAAGAATCCAAGGTTGATCCATGCTTCGAGGAGGTAGCCGAGGGAGATAAAGCAACCGTCGAGCACAACGTGCTTACCACGGTTGGCAGACGATGAGCATTCGGATTGCCAGACTGGGACGGTAGCGCTGAGGGCTCCGACTCCCCATCCTAGAATGAAGCGGCCGACGACGAATTGCGCGAGCTGGAAGCTAGTGCATTGTAGGATCTCGCCGACGAGAGTCAGGAATGCGGCACCGAAGATGAGCTTTCGTCGTCCGAGAATGTCGCCGATCCAGGAGCAAGACAGAGCACCGAAGAGAGCGCCAATGGTGAAGGTAGCAACGACGGCACCTTGCTTGGTCGAGTTGCTGCTCTTCTCCGCGCCGGTAGTATCGATGGTGTTGATCTCCGGGAAGTGGTCGTTCCAGTCACGGAGAGACAACAGACCACCCACACCAGACTGGTTGTATCCAAACAGCACGAAAGCTGGCAGAACGACGAGCAACAGCTGTGCCGTCTGCAGAGTCTTTCCGGTGAGTCCCATGGTGAAGATTGACGAAGGGAGGAAGATTCAGAGGGGAGAGGAGGGGACTACAGAAGGAGACGGGATGGACAGCAGCTCAGTACTTGTACTCCAGAAGCGCACCCCACAATATCCTGCAATGTGGGCACACTACTCTGGAGACAAACTCCAGTCAGTGCATTATTGACGGCCTTAGTGCTCCGCCTTTTGGGGGTAAACACCCTGACCCGGAGATACAGGTATAGCCAGCCAGCGAGCTGCACCGGATGCCTCGATTTAGCACCGACCCCATACACCGCAACACTAGCAGGTAACCCTCCACAAACGGCCTCGACTTTGTTGACCGGTCTGCAGTCCGTGCTTGCGGGAATTGACTCGCAGCATGACCGCAAAGCAGGGCGCGTCTGCGTCCGCGGCCATAGTTCGGCGTCGCTCGCCTCAAAGCGAGCGGCTGGGGAGGAAAAATCCTTACGCCCTTGTCGCAGCGCTATCATGACGGTTGAGGCTTCATGTGGGCCGAATTTGTACTGAGGCTCTGCGGCAGGATTTAAGCTTTTCCAAGAAGACGTTAGGTGCTTAAAAACCTTGATACGCGTGCGGCGCGATTGGTTCGCATTACGGCCTCGGTAGTTGTTCTATCTCCACCCTCGCCGTGCGCGCTCCGTAACTTCGGAAGATGGCACGCTGCTCGGGCGAGAGACGCAATTTGCTCAAGGTGCGTGGGTAGTGCGTCGGCCCAGATTTGATGATGAAACGACAGGCGGTTAACCAGGGAATCTGCCTGATTGCTCCACACCCGTGGGGTCGGCTAGAAGACAGCAACAAATCGCCGGTAAGTTTGAAAGTATGTACCTGCGCATGCGGCGAGATAAGACTTTGCGCGAGACGATAGTGTAGCTTGTTATTGCTTGGCCAGACCTCAGTCGATGTCTGACCTGCTGATGGCTTTGCATGAATGCTCAAACTCTAGTACTGCTTGGTGCTCTTGCTAACTCTCATAAGCTGTGAAAGCCCGTCAACGGATTCGGCTCTCTGTGTCCCCGTCTCGGTGTTCGCACTCGAGCTCGTTCCTTCAGGCTCCGCCCCACTTCGTCCCTCCGACGTTTCCGAGTCAGCGTCTGGGGTTTGACCAGCCTCCGGCTTGCCATGTCGGTCTTTGACAGCTTCGGCTGTCTGCTCGGATGTCGCTCGTCCGATCTCCGCCAGATTGGTCGGTATGATGCCATACTCGAAGCGATCGATGACAGCTCGCTCCACTGCGATTCGCGGTTCCTCCACACTAGCTTTGTAATCCTTCAACAGCGCAACTGCCCTCTCGTCGCCCTTCAAGACACACCTGTGGATCAACGTCTCCCACGTCTTCCTTCTAGGCTTCAAGGGGCCCTTTTTGCCAGCTGTCGCGCCCGTTGACCGCATCTCCTCATAGTAGAGCAGAGCATCTTCCAGGTCACCCGATTCTAGGCACACCAGGATCAGACGATCATACGTAATGCGGTCAGGTTTGAGACCCAGCTTGACCATCTCGTTCGCAAAGAACATGGCAAGCTCCTTGCGGGCGGATCTATGGCAGCCTTGAAACAGAATGTTAAACGTTTCTGTGTTCGGGCCAGCATGAGATACCGTGTGCAGGGCTTTGTAAATCTCGATGCCCTCTTCGAGGCGTTTGCTTGCGATGCTGGCTTTGATGCATGCGTTGACGGCAGCGGTGGGAACTTTACGGCCTGAAGTCTCAAAGTCTTGCAGATATCTGAAGGCTTGCATCGGTCTGCTATCATCGCTATGATCTTTTGCGGATAGATACCAGTAGAGAGGATCACAGGTCCCAGAGTTGACCTTCAAGTTCGAATCGACCATGATGAGGATGACAGACAGAGCTGCGTGGAGGTCGTTGGCGTTTAGGTATGTGGATATGAGCAGTTCATAGTGTTGCGAGGTGAACGTTGTACCTCGTTCGGTCAGGACGCGAAAGACATCGGTAGCGAGCTGGATGTCTCCATGTCGTGAGGCGAGAGTGAGTACGTGCAGACAGGTGCCAGTGCCAGGCTTCAGGTAGCCCGGCTGAACTTGCGCAATCCATACGAGGCTCGTCTCTGCGAACTTCACAGTGTTAGCAACTTCCCTTAGAATGCATATGACACAGTCCCACTTACGAGCTGCTTGTGCGCCGCGGCGTCTAGCAAAGCTCCCCAGAGAGCGATGCTGAACTGGACTGTACCTGTTCCGCTACTCTTGCTGTGTACACCCTCCTTGAGACTGAGCACGTAGAATGCTTCCTCGACTTCACCAAACTCCAGCAACATCCATATAGCCTTGTCAAACAGCCAGCTCTCTACGCGTGCTTTGTTCCTGACCATCTCCTCCAGCAACTCGAGTGCGTGTTCGAAATGTCGCTCGCGTAGCATCCCGGCTATGATGAAGTTGCGCGCACGGTCGGATGGCATGAACCATCGCGACTTCATGTATTCGAGGATGTCGGTGCGAAGGAGGTAGTCCGGGTGCACTGCGAGCACCTCAAGCACGCATTCACAGCCCCGTGCATCCAGCAAGATTCTTGGCTTTCCGGTCAGAGATCCATCAGTCTCGTCCCAGAAGCCCATCTCTTCCAGCACCTTGCGGACCTTTCCCGCCGTGCCATTGACTGAGTCGACGAAGCTGTGTAGTACGGCGGTGTACATCTCCCGGTTCGGCACCTCCCCTCTGTCTTTAATCAAGACCCTGCAGATGTTCATGACTTCGTCGAAGTTTCCCTTGGCGCCCTCGGCCCGCACATGTTCGTAGAGGATGTAGGTCGGGAGCTGGGCGAGCGGAGGTCTATCTCGTGAAGTGTGCGGAGGGAAGGCGCGAGGCTTTTCTGCAAAGGACCGGAAGCCGTTCAGGGCAGCCCCGGGCTGCGAGAAGAAAGTGTCGTTCGCAGCTGAGGGTGCGCTGGAGTGGTTGTAGGTACGCAGTTGACGGCCGCAGTGGGCTTTGTCGCCTTTTCGCGATGCATTGCGCTGTAGCAGTCTAGCTCCTGCTCTTGCAATGGACGGTGTCGTTCCGGCATTCGACGGAAACCCTGGACAAAGGCATCGCCACAGGCCGTCGTTCACGAAAGGGCGGGGTGGCATTGGCGTGGGTGATGTGCACTGCCAAAGTTTCAATGCGCGCAGCGTAACATGTTGCGTCTGTGCGCGCGCCTCGGTTCAACATGTCTACTTGCGACTTGTGCATCACCATAAGCGAAGCATGGGTAAGAGCTTAGTTTGTAATTATATTCACATATGCACTTTCCAAATGCTTTTCCTATCCCGTGCCAAGCCGCAAAAAGGGTATATGCGCCCAAATACCAACACGTCTCATGCAAAGCCTATGCCCTTCCGTACCGTATTATGTAGAAACAACGTCAAGCGTAGCGTTTCTTCCCATCCCTAAATACCTAAAGTCCGTCGTAATCCCCACCAACACGTGCTCACCTCCTCACGACTTGTTCTGAAAGAAGTTCAAGAACCTGCAGCTGTCAGTCATTGTTCCTGTAGGAATAGGAGCATCACATACCTTTGGCGATATTACTTCCTGGTTCACCAAGTGCTTGCTCATGATCTTGACAACCTCCATTTGCTCCTCGTAGGTGAGTCCGGTGATGGCTGCTTCAATCACTCCACCGACTGTGGTGTGGTGCACGGCGATGAAGCTCGAGTAGTAGAAGAAGGCGATCGAGCCCATGATGAACTGGCAGTCCATGCGGTCAGTCATTCCACCGTGACCGGGGATTGAGTCTCCAAAATCCTTGATCTTGAAGGTGCGCTTCAGGCCAGAAGCGAAGAAGCCGCCGAAGGGCGCGATAAGAGACGCAAAGGTTCCGAGCATGATGACGTGGAATTGCACTGGCATAATGTTGAATGTTCGCGGGATGGGGAGACCCTCGGGAAGGAAGGGAACGGTATAGTCGCGCGCGATGAAGACCGGGTTTGGCCTGCATTCGAGGCCGGACCAGATGTTTGCGCCCAGATCATTGACAGGGCAGATGAAGTACTTGTAGTCGCCGAGGAAGTGGACAACGAGCATACCCCAGATAACAGTGAAGAACCAGGCACCGAGGAAGCCCTCCCATGTCTTCTTGGGCGAAATCTGGATGAGGGGTGTCCGTCCAAACGTGATACCGCAGAGGTAGGCAAATATGTCGTTGGTAATGACCATGGACACGGGGAGGATAAACCAGATGAATCCCTCGAAGATGTTGTTGATGACAAAGTGCGCCTGTCCAACGATGAGGAAGAGGGCCATGTGCGTCCAAGCAAACTGGGTGAACTGGAACTTGTAGTGGCCCTTCTGGAGCGAGAAGACGAAGAAGACGAAGCCTGGGGAAATTAGCATAGGTACAAAAAATGGAATTCGTAGACATACCGATTATGTACAGCATGAAGGAGATGAACCTGTGGTGGGTAGCCAAGGGCAGCAGCAGACGGTCGACCATCAGGACGTGCTTGAAGTAGTATATGACACTCTCGCCGTAGAGGAAGTACATGGCGGTGCCGAGGAAGTACCAGTTCAGCGACTTGGTGAAGCGCAGGCTGCGGGCCTTGCTGGGCACATTTGCGATTGCGATGACCTCCTTAAAGGATATGACCTGGACTGCCGTGACGATGATGATGATGAAGAGATGGCCGGCGCCGAGGGCCCAGAAGAAGCCGGCAATCATGACGAGGGTCCATGTGGTGCGCGTTATGAAGTTGGCCTTCTTCTTCTCGTACTCGGTCTGGGGGGGCTGTTCGGAGGCCTGGCGCTGTCAGCTGGGGAGACGTGGGCAGAGGACTGCCAACGTACGGGAGGGGCCGTCTCTTCTTTGATAGTCGGACTGCCCGGGTCGCTGTACTCGGACATGCTCTGCGAGGGTCTCCGCGCCCTGCCGTTGCTGGCGCTGCGGACCTGGTGGTTGAACTTGACGTCCTTTCTCGGGCGCGCCATGGTGAAGGAGGAGAGGGCGGTTGCGCCTGGTATCCTTGGGGGTATAGGGGCAGCCGGGGCGAGGCCGGAGGGGAAGGCGCGATGGGTGAGGGCGGGGTGGGTGAAGGAGGTGGTGTTGGCGGCAGGCTCGACTGGGCCAAGTAGTGAAATTGGCGGACAAGTAACCACGGGCAGCTTGCGTCATGGCACCGCCGCTTAGCTTAGCGACCCTGCAGCCTGCATGTGAATTTCCCTAGCACCCAAACACGCCTGCGCCAACACGCCAACAACGCGTCCATGCGCCCCGCATCGCGACCGCTTTGGGACATGCTCACGCGCAGGCCCGCTGGTAGATGGACCGACAATGGCTGACGACGACTTCGACGACTTTTCTGACGATGACCTCGACGACCTTCCCGCCGACGCCCTGCAGCATCTCGAGGCGAGCGCCATCCGCGCGACACAGCACCAGCCCGACACGGAGCCAGAGTCCGACTACGGCCCCGACGATGGCGACGAGGTAGTCAATCTGGACGATGCGCATAGTCCGCCGCCTCTATATGCGCTGGACGAGGAGGGCTACGATAGTCACATCGATGACAACATCAACGACATCATCGAGCATTGCCATTATGACCAGATGGAAGTGGAGGAGCAGCCACGCAGGTCTCAGGCTGACCCCAATGCGCTGCTCCAACGCATCAAGAAGGTGCGACACGTCCACCTCAGTCTGTAGACGCCCCGCTGATCATCGCAGTTAGAGCAAGACAAGGCGCGCGAGAAGCGAGAAGCCGAGGAGCTGAAGGGGAAGCTGCAGACCAAGGCGGGCGAGGCCGATACCCTTCGAAGGCGCTACGATGCCGAAAACCGCAAACACGAGCGCCAGCTGGCGGACCAGCAGCAGTCGCACAGCACCGAGCTGGCCAAGCTGCGTACCGAGATGGAGAAGCTGCGGCGCGAGAAGGAGTCGGTGCAGACGGACAACATGTTCAACCAGCACGAGGCGCGAGAGGCTGTCATGACCCGACGGCCTGGGAGAACCATGCCCTCACGACCAAAGTCAGGTGCGCAGGCAATCAGCCCAGCTGGCACACCTAAGAGGGGGCAGAAGACGAGAGGTCCGCTGGGCGATGGTTTTGACGACGACGACGTTGTCATGGCATCACCGTCAAAGTACCGCGAGAGGCAGAAGACGGCGACGCCAAAGCAAGCCGGCAAGCGGAAGCGGCAGGCTATCGACCAGAGCCCCATACCACTGCCTGCGCTGCAGCTGAGTGAACCGCGAACTCGGCCCAGAGAGACAGAGCCAGCGCCAGCCGTGGGACCTGTCATAGACGCCGCACTGCTCGAGCACTTTCGACGCGACGACCGCCGATTCACCCTCCTGCACCGCCTGCTGTCACATCCATCATCAAATGGCACCGATCGCGTCCTCGAAGCACTCACGTCGCATGCTTTCCCGTCCAAGCCATCCAAGAAACTATCTTCGATCGTGTATGATGCCCTGGCGAAGATCAATACATCTGATGTGCACGAGCTAGCAGTACAGATATGTCACATCTTCCTCGACCTGTGGAAACGGTGTCAGTCCGAGAAGTACTACGCTCCGACATCTCTGATACTCGATGCGCTGCACTTCATTCTCGCGTGTGAGCCCATCGAGACTGCGGTCAAGATCACCGAGCGCGTAGTACCGCTCATCATCGCTTTTGTCGATCTCGTGGCGGACCCTATTTCAAAAGCAGCAAAGGGAGGTGAAAAGGCAGTTGCGGATCTCTACTCCCCGAAGCAGCAAGAGATTGCATCTCACATCGATGTTGAAGACTGTCTTGAGTTGCTGTATCTAATCGCCAGCAGCTGTGTGTCCTCAATAGATTCCACAGCAATAGCTCGTCTATGGCAAGCGATTCCTTCAAGCTTCGCCATCATGCTCCTCGTCAAAGAGCAGCCACATGCCCAAATCACGCTCATGTTGCGCATACTTGGCACCTCTGCACTATCCACCTCAATAGGGCCCATAACATTCGCAGACTCCGCCCAAGACAACCAAGCAAGTAACGAAGACGCCCTGGTCCATCGTCTCACCAACCTCTTCACCGAGCTGCCTAAGCCCGTCCCAGATCCTTCGGAGTCTTCCGATGAAGCTCCAGCTATCTCCGAAGCGGACCTGTGGGATCTCCGCCTACTCGTCATCTCGGTCCTGACGCAGTTCTCTATCCCTGAATACGGCTCTAGTCGTCTAGCCCAGAACGGCCTCTGCATTGGCCGGCTGATCAAGTACCTCGACCATTGCGTGACGAGTCTTTATCGACATCCCATCGCACCAACTCAAGACCGGAAAGTCGATTCAATTAACGCCACCATGAAGTTGATTTATCACGTCGCCACGACGAATGCCGATTTCGACATCAAGAGCAAGTTGGTCAATACGTTAGGCGGACATCATGCCTATCTCGTCGCACTGACGCGACTGGCGTTCAGTGAGGGCTTAGTGTTAGAAGCGGGAATCGAAGATGAAGTCGTAAACATGGCGCACGACATCTTAGACGAGGGACTGAGTATGGAAGAGGGAGATGCTTTCGGCAAGGTGTTCAGCAGTGGAAGCACTGTCTAGACATGTCCAGTGTTTTTCTCAAGAAGGAGATCATCAGCGCAAGCGGCTTGGGCAATGGCTCTGATTTCAACTTGCACATTTTTCCGCAAGATGACCCCACTTCTGAGCTCAAGGACGATACCACTTTAATTCCGCGCTCATCCACAATCATGTAGAATGACATACGGATATCAACATCTTGTGTAATCACTAGTCTGGCTCGCATTGCTATGCATTGCTATAACTTGGGATGATATGCATTGGCCGGCGTTTAAAACATATCAATCACACTCTTACCCAGTCACCAACTATCCATCCCTACACCCGTCCCCCAATCCACCCCAAAACCCTCTCCAAAACCTCCTCCCCACACTCATCATTCAACAACTCATGCCTCCCCCCTCCAACCACCTCAAACACCTTCTCCCCTGTCCCTGTCCCTATCCCAGCCACAAACTTCTCACTCCCCCTCCAATCACAATACGCATCCTCATCCCCATGCACCACCAACGTCGCCACTGTCCACTCCCGCATCTTCGCTCTAACACTGTCTGCAACATCCACGGCCGTCGCGGCCGTTAAGAAACATATCGGTTTCTTGGAATATAGGGGATCGGCCAGGTATTTGTCTATCTCGACCGCACGGCGTGTGAGACTGGAGATGGGTACGGAGCGGCCGGGGATGGAAACTGTGGGTAGGGTGTGGGCTAAGATCCCGATGGCTAGACGAGCGGAGGAGGGGAAGGGACCGGGGAATGCGGGACTCGTCAGTACCACCCCTTCAATGCCCTCTGGATCTTCCACCACACTCCCCGCGGTTATTAATCCGCCCAGTGAATGCCCAAACAGTACAACCGGTCTTCCCCCTCCTTGTTCAACAGCATACCGTCGTAGTGCGAGGTGGTCGGCTACGGCTTTTCCTACGTGGACGACGGCGCGGGGATGGCCGGGGGATTTGCCGTGGCCGTGCAGGTCGAGGGCGTAGATTGTGTAGGAAGCGGCGAGGAAGTGCGTGATTAGCGTGGAGTGGGATGTTAGGTAGCGGAGGGAGTATTCTGCGTAGCCGTGTTGGAGGATTATTGTTGCGATGGGTGATGAGGGAAGGGAGGGGGTCCAGATGTGGAAGGTTGTGCCGGAGGGGAGGGTGTGGGTTTTGTGGTTTAGGTTGTGGTTCGGGTCGGGCGTTGGGGTTGTGTGTATCGGTGGTTGTGTGTGTTGTTTGCGGGAGAGGGATGGGACGTTCAGCATCTTGACAGCTGAAACCAATATAAGATATCTCAGAGTACCAGTGGTACGGTCCGAGACCGTTCTGTGAATACACTTGGTGCTTTGTTCGAAGAGGCTCTTGGTCGTCTTAGACTTGCGTGTTTAGCGCTGATAACGTTGCGCAGACCACTAAACAACATGAAAGCTTATAAGTCGCGATGAAGAGCAAGTTTAACACATAGCGCACCCGTAGAGACGTATCAGCTTCCAGAACTCGCGGATTGAAATGTGAGATTCAAAAGGTTAGTGCTGTTGTTCACTGAGACACTGAGGTGGATGCGTTTAGCTGCGCTATGGGGAAAGAGCAGGCCATCGTCGTTCGATATCGGGAGACATGACTCTTCCAGTACGACCTAGTCATGCTTTGAACAATGACTTCCAAGGTGCTTCTTCGATCGCTGATGGAATGTCGTGTTGAAGTGTGGAGGTCCATACCTCGCAGCCCACCTGGGCACGTGGGGAGGGGCGCGGTAACAGTTTTGGGCCTAGTCTGCGGGGCGTACCTGGCACCTCCTCGCCGCTGCATCTCTATCCCATCGCATCATTATCCAGCATGTGGAAGATCATCTACATTACACATCTCGTTTCGATATCATGAGAATGAACGCACTGGTCGCTTTCCGTAGTGTACCGTGCTCCGCTCTGCGCTATCAACACCGATCACAAGATTGCGCCATGGCGAGCTGTGATAGGTGTCTGGGCGGCCTTCCTGCATGACTTCATAAGACCTAGTGAACAGAGGTGTGTAAAAGGCGGCCTCAGCCTTCAGCCTCTCAAACCCCTCATTGCGACTCACCCAAATCTGTTGTCCGCATCACTCATGGACTGCACACGAAGGGATCCAAAGCTGCACGCCAAAGTTAACAATGCTGTTTTCTAGGAATTGACACATTACAGCACATCTTGCAGCCAGTCCTTCGTCTTGCCGGCGTACAATGTCTTTCGATCAGCCTCATGATATAGATATCATACCAAGGTACTGCGACAGCCCGGGATCGACCCAGAGACGACGAGCCAACCACACCTTCCGCAACTCTTACGGCTCATCCGCAAAGAGAAGGTCTCGGTTGAGAAACGTGTTAACTTCAAAAGCCTCTGATATCGATATCTCCGACTCATTGTATATCTTCGATTCGATCTACCATACGGTCAAGCGTTACACGCACACACCGCTGCAGACGCCTGATTCAATTCGCGTCCTCGAACTTCTACCAGGAACGTGTGACTCAACCTTGTTCTGTCGAATACTCGAGATACACCGAACGGATTCCGATGTTCAGTTCGAGGCTATCTCGTACGTTTGGGGCAGCCCCTTTCCCGAATGCTATCTTTACGATGTAGAAAGCAACACGGCCTTGTCTATCACAGAGAACCTAAGTTTTGCGCTTCAGGCGCTACGCTATCCGCATCGGAGCCGGATCCTCTGGGTGGACGCTATCTGCATCAACCAGTCAGATAACGATGAGAAAGGTCATCAAGTCAGGAACATGGGCTTGGTTTATGCGGCAGCGAGCATGGTACTTGTCTGGCTGGGCAACAAGGACCTTCGTGAAGCTTTCGAGCACGTGGAGTTGCTTGGAGAATCACTTGATGGCAATGTTTCGACTGCGCACCGTGAGCCCATCGATTTATTCGACAACGCCGCCACTACAATCCTTAGCATCGTCGAAGCCCAATGGTTCACCAGACTATGGATCATACAAGAGTTCGTTCTCGCCAGAGAGGTACAATTTCACGCTGGTGATCGACATATCGATTGCAAAACATTCGAAAGGGCGATTGCGCGTCTTGAGTCGCTTCTTTTCCATCTGTTCATAAACATGAATATGGACCTGGACTTGCGCATTAGGATCACTAAAAGTCACGGCCTAGTTGAAAATCTGATCCGAATGCGTGCGATGTGGCACGCGCAATCAGGTACCTTTTCACCACAAATGTCGTTGTACGACTGGTGTCGCTGGGTCCATCGTTACCCTCCCAAGTTCACCGATGAGCGGGACCTGATTTACGCATGCCTCGGACTTGCTAGTACACATACTAGGATTGTACCCAACTACAATCTCAGTCTCTCGGGTGTTTTTCTGGACTTCACGTGGTCGGTGCTCACGAATGGCAATATGCAGATACTGCGCGACGCTGTGTTTCTGGATCAAGCCAAGCCTTGCTCTTCCTTTCTAGATCGACCTAAGCCGCGTCCTTCATTTCTTTTCCAACCGAGCTTCTTGTCTTCCGGCCACAATGAACGCGTCGGAATCCAAAATGCAGGCAAAACACGAGCTGCTTACGCTGAAGTAGTTAGACCCGCATCTGTACGTATTCGTGGGGTAGTTGTAGATCGTATAAGTAGATGTTGGGACCTTCAATCCGTACGTTCAAGAGAGATGGCATATCAGAGAGGAGTGGAATACAGCAAGTCCGGTCAAGCTCCAAAAAGTTGGTGGGGGGAGACACAGTGGTGGGACACACCTGGCTGTGTCGATGAAATTACGTTGGACCCATGGGAAGAACCATTGAGAGACATGCCGGAAGTATTCAAGGAATTCGAGGAATTCGAGAGCAGTTATTCACTCCCCCAACAAGTGTGGGCTCACGAAGACTGTTTCGAAGATCCGAGTAGCCTTCCCAGGAGTGCTGGTGCTGACAGCCCAGATGAGACTTTTAGCACAAATTTAGTGGAAGTCTATCGTGTTATCCAAGCAGACGCCGAGAAGCTTCTCAACGAAGAACCCACGAGGAAAGACATAAAAGCTGAAGAAGTTCGAAGAAGATTCTGGCGAACAATCACCTCGCATAAGTACATCACGCTCCCAACTGTGCCCAAAGATTTCGGTCATGTGTCATTCGAGGATATCAACGAGCTTGACTATCCCCGGTTTTTCACCACATTCAAAGGGTATATGGGCAAGGCGCATACAGCGGCTGATGGTGATGTGGTGGTCATCTTCGACGGGAGTGATGTGCCTTTCGTTATAAGAAAGATTCGCCCCGACAATAGTATACCGTTACCGTTAGTCAGAGAATGCAATGAAGAGATAGTGCAGTGGAAGTTAGTCGGAGAATGTCATGTAGATGGATGGATGGACGGCAGCTACTACGGTCATGAAGTGGTGGACGATGTCGACCAGCACCGTGCAGCAGCGGACGCGGAATCCAACACTGACTCCTCGTATAGGAAGGAGACATTGCTTAGCGAGTATCTTCTACTCTGCTGAAGGCATGGAAGACTTCTCTTCGTGACAAGGGCTTCCAAGTGCGAGTTGTTCTTATCCCGAGAGTTGCTTAGATCTCTACAATCGCGTATTTCGTGAATATGATCAAGCTTAGCATTGATGTTTTCCCTAAAAGCGCATCATATGTACCCTCCTTTGAGAGCTTCTATTATGGCTCTTGCTTTCAACCTGTCCAATCAAACACCCCATCATGTTTAACCTTGTGCTTCCGCGGAACATCCTGTACGTCGGCAAGGATCACTGCTGTCCCCCACCATCCACCCCGCGGAGCCTTTCCCTTCACCATACATCCCACCACCCATTGACTGTGCTCATTGAACATGCAGTGCACGGCGTCGTGCATGTGCGTTCGGCTGGGTTGTTTGTCATCACGCTTGTTTGATTTGGCCTTTACCCCACACGTTATAAGATAACATGCCCACGCTCACTCACGCTTTGCAGTATCGACAGCAATCACGCCCCCGACATCGATACCAGATGATTCCTTCCAAGAACAGTAACATAGTCGCTACCAGCTCGCCTAACGGCTCTGCGGTAGATGAGCGCTACGAAGCGTTCGATGGAGCACAAGATCCCGAGCGCTTATCGTGGAAGAAACAGGCGATCGTCGATCTAAAGCCGTCATTACATCGCGATACGTATGGATACACTGCACAGATGTTATGGAAAGTGTACTGACTGAATACAGATACATAGGAGCGCTTTTATTCAACATCTGCGCCTTCATCTTGCCAGCTCTCTATAGCACCTTATCGAAGCTATGGGTTGCGAACATCGATTCATCCATGGTAGTCACAACAGACACGTACACCTACATCGGCGTGGTCGCAGAAGTCTTGAACGAAGGTCTTCCGCGCGCTTCCTACCTCGTCATCGGCGACAAGTCCAGTCGTGGCTTCCGTGAGCGCTTGCAGCTCACTCACACTCTCATCCTCTTCCAATCACTCCTCGGGCTTGTCATGAGCATCGGATTTGTCGCAGGCGCTTCTACCTTTGCGCAAGGCTTTGTTCCAGTGGAGGTCAGAGATGTGAGCGTCACGTATATTCGCATCTCCGCGTTCTCTGCATTTAGTTCGGCAGTGGAGTATGCGATTTCAACATCAACCCGTGCGCTGGATAAGCCTGATGTACCACTCATTATCAGTTCCGTCAAGTTCGCTGTCAACATCGTTCTCGACTTGATCATCATCTCCAAATTCCATGTCGGAAACATCACACCCACGGTGAACATGCAGGCTGGTATCTCACTCGCTTGCAATCTCACTTCCGCTTTTGCTGGACTGGCGTACTTTGTTTACACAACGAGTGTCAGCTCCAAGTCGCCGGTCCATAGCGACACATCCAGCTGCGGTACGGCCCCGTCACTACCAGCTCTTGTCACACTCGCCAGGCCAGGTGCAATCTTCTTCTTGGAATCCGCCATCCGCAACGCACTATACCTTTGGTTGGTCCATGGCATCGTCGGACTAGGCAGCGACTACGCAACTGCTTGGGGTGTCTTCTCAACCATCCGATGGGGGCTGATAATGGTACCTGTCATGGCACTTGAGGCGACCACACTGACTTTTGTGGGGCACTCATGGGGAGCGTTGCGCGCGACCATCGTGAGCATCTCACAAGCTGCGAAGCTGCAAATTACACGTCGACAATTGTGGAATGTGGTACGCTGGGCACTCTACTCTGTCATCATAGTCTTGATGGTGGAGATCCCACTCTGTCTCATCATGTCCTTCGCTGGTGCTGAGCCTTTCGCACGATACCTCTCAGGCTCTGAGGAGGTCTCACATATAGCTGCGCGCATGTGGCGCACCATCGACTGGTGCTACATCATGTACGGTGTGTCGACACAATTGGCTGCGATTTTGGTATCGACGCGCCCAGCTTGGTATCTCTACCAGTCTCTCGCATCGAACATTCTCTACGTCTTACCATGGGCGATTGCGTGTCAAGTGGTTGACTTGAATGCGGGAGATGCTTGGACATATCACAGCTTGGTGTTTGGCGGAAGTCTGGTTTTCTCGTTCTTCACAATCAGCGCAGTTGATGGAGTTTGGGGGTTCAGGCTTATGAAAGGTAAGATGGGTTTGAACAAGATCTAGTGGCGGTAAGAACATATGGTACCATAGACGGATGCATGATAGATAGTGGGATGATGCGGTTATACATGTTTCCACATGCAACAATGTATCTCTCTCGTGATGTTCAGAGCCATGCCAGTCTCCTCTTACATTTCGAAGCCACCCACTGTTCAGCCCTTCCATACAGCTGGTGATGGCTCTTTGTACAAACTCAGGTCGTTCGGCGTCGGGAACCATATGCTTGGGTCATCCTCAGCGTACGCATTCGGGAACCTAACCATCGGCCCTGGACTTCCATTGCCGCCTTCCAAGATCTCTACATGCGCACAGTTTACAAACCATTGACTCTGTCCAAGAGTCATAGACGGCATGAAGTGCTCGATGCGCAGAAGGTATTGGCCCGAGGGCGTGGCAGCGGGTATCGTGAAGTTAATGGACAGCGTGTCCATAGTCGACCACGTCGTTTTGTCCGCCGGCCCTGCGTATGCGATCTTGAAGAAATCTCCCTTCCCGTCATATTCCATCAAACTCTTTGTTCCATCCGGCAGTTTAGAAAGAAACACTTGCCCAGGCCCTTCGTGGAAGATGTATCCTTGGACATCACCTTCGTAGTAGGGCCCAGACACCATGAGTCCAACATCGCTCCCAGCAACAATGGTCGCTGTCTCTATAGTATCGGCGTTGTGGACGGGGAAGGAGCCGCGGCCGCATGTGACGTTTGCGTTTTCGGGCCCGTAGATGGGGAAGGTCTTGAGCCAGAGGTCATTGTAGGTACCGGCGTTGCCAGAGACGTCGCGGACGTATTGGAACTCTCGAGAGATGGTGTTGTTCACTATGAGGCGGTTGAATACATCTGAAAGGTTCGTTAGCATTGGTTCTGAGGGCAAAGATGGAAGTACAAACAATGAGCGCTGGCCTGCTGCGCAAAGACCGTTGCTAGCCATGGAAGGACGACGGACTTCATGACTGCTGCTGCTTTTCGATTAACAACTTTGCTGAAACTTAGCCATCGCAGCCTGTCTTATACGACCTCTCGCTCCGAGCCCGACCATCACCGATCCTACCTTGACGAAGGCTCTGCTGGGAGCACAGCGCTCAAGATCAGAGTCCCCATGACCATGCTAATACATGCGCAAATCCTGCTTGCTGATGGTGCAGCTGCCTGGTGCCAATGGTATCGGTTCGGTTGCTGCCGATAGTACGTGGTCCCGATGTGGTAGTTTTTAGATGAACTCCAGATTGCCGGATGGGCTATATCGACCCAAGCCCAAGCGGGGTAGGCGGCATCTCTAGAGTGCTCATATAGTGGCTACGAGTGGTACAATCCGTACTGGACATGTTTCAGTCCGGGTAACGAGGTGTAGTGTGCCGGGTAGAATGTGATCGGATGCGCTATCCTGGGTGCCTGGGTTTAGGTAAAAGCGTTGGCGGCAGCCATGCCGTTGCGCGCAAAGCTTGTTTGGACTGCGCGAAGAACACTTTCGTAGCAATAGGATGACTTGATGCTATGCTTTGTAAAGTTTGTCAAGGTTGTATTCAGACGCTGGAGGCGGGGAAAGCAGTCTGAAGGGACGCGTCGCGTACGCGTGGAGATAATGCTCAAAGGCGTGTCGCATCCTTCCCACTCGCGTCAAGCATATGCATTAGTAACCTTCGAAACACTGGATCTGATAAATAGATTGGCTCTTGCATGTCAAGGGAATTGTCGTCACAACTCGAGTGTAATGAGCAGGCGCAGAAGTGATGACAACATCAAGATCAAACTTGGACCCCTGACTAAGCTTCAGAATGAGCCCCACACAGCATGACACGCGTTCCGCAGCAGCGACGATGAACAACAAATTCATCATATTCGCCATCACAGAAAGCATTAGCGCGCAATCTTCTACGCGTATCTGCACATACATAACGATCCAGATGTCTTACCTCAATGAAAATGGCACAGCAATCCCCGCTCCTCCTGCTACCGGGTGAATTGAAGAACCAAATAATAGACTACATCCTCACCCGCGACCCCGGCACCGCACCACCACCACTACAGCATTCTCCATTATCAATTTCATCAACATGCCGCCAATTACATGAAGAATACCACACCCTTGCCTGGACCGCAACGATCTTCACGCTCCCATGGTCGTCAGCCGACGACCTAATCCGAAGAACCAGTCTATTACCCCCAGCGTCCATGTCCAGCATCACAAAACTCCAGATAAAACTCCCATCAGATCTCACTTCACTCTACACCCCAGACGTAAACCGCCGCCGCGTAAAACCCTTCAACTTCGCCCGCGCCGGCCTCACCTCCCTAGAAGAACTCTACATCCGGTACCTTCCCGAGCACACAGAAAAAGGCATCGGCGGACCCGGCCGCGAACTCATCGTGCAGATTCTTTGGCGCATCATGTGGGAAAGAGATATCAAGCTACTTCGTAAAATCTGCATTGTGCATGATGGCGCACAGCCGTTCCTTTCGCTTTCCCTACTGTATAACATGTTGCAGAACTTTACGCCGCTGCAGGTGTCGAAAAGGTGGAAGGTGCGATCGGATCTTGAGCATGGAAGGCTGAGGTTTGAGGAGTGGGGTGGTGGAGAGAAGGGGAGGGGAGTGGATGTTGTGGTTGGGTTTAGTTTTTGGGAGGCGGAGGCTTATGTGGAGGTTTGTGAGATGGTTCTTGAGGTATGTTTGATTAGTCTCTTGGGTCGGAGGGGGTGCTGTCAGGAGGAGATTGGGGTTCTAGGCAATATTCAGAACCGGCAGATGCTGACTTCAGGCCAGGAGGATCATGCTCAGGTCATTCTGGCTCGGCGAGCCGAGTGTTTGTACGTCACTCCGCTGCGAGATATGAATGACGACGCTTTGAGGCGAGAGGTCGATAATCTCAACACCTTGTTTCCTGTGTTAGGAGACGAGGAACATGTTCTTCAACCACACGTGGAGCGTATACGTGCCACGTGTGCGGTAAGTAACCGAGGATGAGAAGAGACGACGCAAAGTTACTTTGACTCGCACGCGAAGGCCGTCGTGGCTAATAGCCATGCTGGTTGCTGATATGCTGATCACCGAAGACGTCCCAGTCACCTGACTACGTTCCCGTAGCTCGATCAGAAGGAGCACTACTCCGCCATCTTCCGAGGAGGAAGGCTTTACGCGCACGCCGACGGCTGGGTTGAACACTAGGGGCCGCTATGCATTGCCGATTGCACCCAGACCCTCAAACACCTTTCTTCGTTCCGAGATCGGCTGGCACATCCACGCGTCACTTTCAGGCCATGGCGGAAATCTGTGTCGCCACCACTCTCAGAGCCGGGTGGTGATAACAACGTGGTATCTTAACCGTCCCTCAGAACCTCCTCGACCGGCTGAATACCGTATTCGCTTTTCGACGCGAAGGAGTGTGGAGTAGGTCCCAGAACCAAGCCCACGGCGTCAGCATGCCAGGTGGGATTCGCGTCCATGGTGGACCGGGTGGCATCCTTTCACACCAACGTCGCTTTTCAATAGTGGAAGTACGCCGGTCCCCTTGTTCGAGCTAGTGCTGAGTGGAAAGACTGGACTTGGGGAGCGCTTGCGGCGGGAAGGAAGGGTCGGGACGACACGGGAAGGATTGGGATCTTCGAGACGGGTTGGTGTTGAGAAGACAAGTGGCACCTTGCGATGTGTGTCCTAGCAGGGAAAGACGGCCGGGAAGGAGCTGACCAACCTTCGTCTGCGATCCATCCTCACTACTCGGGTGAAGCTTTACCCTTGCCATGTTCGCAGAAGGAGTCTTTCGTAAGGTCAGCCTTACCGGTCAACGCGGTCATGTCATCCAGGCCCTTGTTCTGCCGCTGGAGTTTATCGATATCTGCTATCAAAGCATCCTTCACGGGTCACTCAATCGAAGAGTACATTTCGTGTGCCAGTTGATAGGCTCAATACTCTTTCTATTATCGTGGATCGATCGCGATGAAGCACGAGGCGTGCACGGGAAGAGTGCCCACACTGCCCAGTCTGGATACTCGTTTCCGTATTCCATGGCTCGGCCCGATTGCGCTTGGGGATAGACTGAACTCTTACCAGACTCATGTCTCACATGATACACCCACCCTCATCATACTCGCTGCAAGTGGGGTCCGTTCCATGGCGGTGGATTCTCGGCCTGGGCATATCATCCTAGTCTCCCATGTGGCTGGTTCACTGGCTCTGGATGGATGGATGCGAGGCTCTATTGGCTGACGAAATGGTGGAGACGATAACTTGGCTTTCGATAGAGTGACACGCTGAAAGCTGATATGGACAAAAAATGGCCATGCACTTCGACTGGAGGTTTCCCAGCTGCGAACTCAGTGTCCGTGTCGTAACCGAGAAGGCCTGCGAGACTAGGCAACGGCAGGAGTGCGTTTGGGTATAGCATCAGCCAATAAAATAGACAAGCAAGCATCGGAACAGTAAGAAACTGTAGACATTGTCGGGATAATCATGACCAGAGAAGCACGCCACAGGACGGATGTAGGTGGTGTTGGTCATCCGAGACCTGTAAATCGATAAAAAGCAAGGGTATTCCGCGTGTAATCTAACCTTCATGCGCTCCGGTAGTGCTTGCGCCGTAGATTCTGCGGTACATGGTCATCGGAGGAACGGGTGTGTGTCCCGGAAGGCCTCGAATACGACCAACCACTACCGGGCTGGTGGTTGCAGAACCCAGTACTCCGGTAGCATATGCTATACGCCAGGTTTTGGATCAGGAAGACACCATGGGAAGCCTGAGTCCCATTTTGCCAAGGCTTCGAGTGATCATCGTTCCTGCATCCAGGCAACACGCCTGATCCCACACGATGATGACACGAACGATGAAGGATCACGGTACCTACGATTGGACTTGACGCTATCGATAAGCAGCAAGCTACCAGGTGGGCGCGGCGCCTTTTTCTTGAATCATTCAAGAGGCTGACTGTAGGTCAATCTGGTGGTGTGGGACTCGTAGAATTGACGTTCGAAGAAGACCTAGATACGATGCCGCAGGCCGCTACATTCGCATCGGTACAGCCCGCTAGAGGTGGGCTTCGGCCGCAGGATCTGCCGAGCTAACCACATGCGCCCTCCATGGGTGAGCCGTGCATGCGTCTGACAAGCGCTGTGGCGCCATGGTCGCTGTTTTCTCGCAAAGGGCGTGCCGTCACGCGCGAGTGATGGGACGGTCCGTCGATGTGTAGAGACCATGTTTCCGCAGCGGGCCGACACTGTTCTGAGATTAGGAAAGAAATCAGCTGTAGGAGATGCGCATCTAATCCACCATCTCACAGCTCTTCATAGAAGTCACAATATTTCGAGAATTACCATACGACCCATCCGCTCCGAGGGCAAGGTTCGCAGTGTAGGTGTTCGAAGTGACCGATAAGCCACTGCTGAAAGCGCGCGAAATCCTGAATCGCTGCTCCAGACCCGTCCCCTGCGTCGTCCAATGGATGCAGGGCCCACTCACTCATACAGTATCTTTCTGGATGCAACGGAGCATCATGTACCCTGTTCTCCCTAACGCTGGCCTTCTTCACACGTGCGCATCGAACGCCAGGCCCAGGCACAATGCATGATAGCCATGAGGTGCGTATGCTTGAAGACGCATGCGCGCTGTGGTACCTTGCCTTGAGGGTTTTGACGGAACATCTGCCACCTATCGGTGAGTTATGCGAGTAAGCAATGGAAGGATGACAGTGGGGTGTTCTCGCCACGAATGCAGGGTGGCAAGAAGGCTGTGAACTCCGACGAAAACGAACACCATGACTACAACACTCGGTCGTTGTCATATGATCAACGCTCGTGTGACCTCGGCTGCAAGGTTGAAGATCATACTAGACATGCCTTGGTTCTGATAAGACCAGGGTGGCGGAGGCAGTATGATTTCACGTGGGAATAGTGGGCAGTAGCGTTGTCATAGTAGGCTTGCTATAAGGCACAAGTTTGCTTTGGCTCACTGAGGCGGTGGTGAGCGAAGGTGTAAGAACCAATACCATGCGAAGGATGACTTTAGCCGTTTGAGCCGCTCAAACGGCAGGAGTAGGCGACTACACGTCGGAGCGCGGCGGGTTGGCTATCTTGCTTGGAGCAGTGCATATGCAGGAACCCCGAGGAGACTGCAGCAGCACGCCTTTTGACGAATGCGGAGTTTTCGAACAGAGTTCTGATGTACCGTCGCTGCATCGCATAGCCGTATTATCAATGGAGACGTTGGTCAGACGTGGGAGAGGCGGACTTTAGTATGGAAACCTTGTTCGTAGGCTTCGGGAGTCATCCACTGTTTGGAGTGCAAAGATCTTTGAGAGCCGCATAGCACAAAGGGAGAAGTTTGGTTGGAAATGTCGAACGCTGTGAACAGGAGCGCCGTGTATTGCGCAGTCTACATATAACAGGTGCCAATGTACCTTAGATGCGCGTCGCCAAGCGGGCTCAGCCGAGAACCGCCAGTACCGCTACGATATCAAAGAAGCTTCACAGATTGGCGGACGACTTGTTGCAAAATTGAAGTCATGAATGGACGTTGCCGAAGTGGCAACGTTCAGGTCGGGGACAACATGTTCGTAGAAGGTCCAGTCAGGATGATATGGACTCGATGTATCTCTGAACTGGTACTGGAATGGGGAAGCGATTCCGGCAGCGTGTGATACTGGCTCAACTAGGGTTTGTTGGGATGCGTCTAAGAAATCAGACAAACCCCAGGGTGTCTGCGCGATTGAAACTTCGGTTGTGACGTGTGGCGCAGCCCAAGTTTGTGGTAGAACATCATTGACATTGAAGTCAAACCCACATTCGATAGGCATCGATACTTCATTGGACCATAATCGTGGATACAAGCAGAGATCAGCCTCGTGCACCACGGATACGGGCTGATAAGGATGTATCGGGCTTGGTGTTTGCGGTGACATAGTGCCCAGGTTAAGATAGCTGTTTGCACTCACAGACTGAGTGAAGAAATCCGGATCCTGTTCAGAAGTATCTATATAAGCGTAACTGCCGTTGAGGGTTTGCGAATCTCTTGGTGAAAGCGGAGTGAGCATTGGATAGCCAGAAAGCCCTGGGTTTTGACGGCTGGCTTTCGCGGTGGTTTCGGTATCGATGTATGCTGCGGCGTATGAGCCTCGAAATTCTTGAGAATGCAAGCTCGCCGAGGGAATATATGAATCGAGGCGTGATATCACACTGGCCGAGAATTGCCTTTTCGGTGGTCTAGATGGTTTCTTGACGCTTGATCGGTGGTTGCTATCTGAAGTACGGCGAGTGGATCTTGGTTCGCATGCGATACCCTTGGTGATGCACCGAGAGCATGAAGGTAGCTATGTAGTGTCAGCGCAGGAACTTGGACTATACAAGATGTGCCTTGGTACATACAGCTTTGTTACACTTCGACTTTGCCTTAGCGCATGTCACGCACGCGATTGCTCTTTTCGATGGCATTCTAGCATATGGGTTGTGCTGAACTGCTTGCGTAGTAAAGTGATCCGACAGGTCTCGTGGAGTATGAATGGTCGTCTCATCCATTGCGATCGTATGTTTGGCTTAACAAGTGATACGAATCAATGCGTGTTGTTCCAAGCTGGCTGTAGAACCACCGTGTCTTGAGAGTCGACTGCAGTCAGGCAATGACCGTTGCATCAGATAATGTCGAGCCTCTCTGGACAAAAGCGAGTGCTTGGTCGAAGTGTTAGGGATTGAGCCGTGATATACTCGTTTATTCCGAGCAGACTTGAGCTTGACCAGAACCGATAGTTCCGTCCAACGGCTGATCATATACGGCATCAAGCTTGCATGATGCTAAGTTTAGGGCCGAGATACATGTCTTCCGTGTAGGGACCTACATAGCAAGGTATTGTTCTAGCACCGATGAGGCGCCTTCGCAGGGCTGGAAGCCAAGTCAAGGCATCGTGTATGAGCTGACGAAATGCCGCTGCTGAGGATAGTTAGCATGGTACGCCACCATGCCCGTATGCTGAATGCACGTTCATGGTAGAATGCGCCTGAGCGCGTGGATGATGACAAGGGGTGTCCTGCGCGCTGACAGGACCCGCGCTGGTGGAATTCGGTATGTCCATGATGACAGGTCGCACACGAATCGTGGTGTGGCTGAAGCCTCACCAGTGCCATTGCTTGGCTGGTTGCGTACCTCAGTTCGAGCGACATGCAAGTGCGACTTGACGTCTTAAGGTTCCAAGTAGATTTGGTTTGCAGAGACGAGCTCTAGGTGTCAGCAGAAGAAGTTTCTGTATACCATTGAATGCTTTCGGTAGAGTATCAAGGATTTCGTTGATGACATGATCATCCAGATACCACGGGGTCTTGATGTGGTCTGCACCCAGAGGGTGGTTCCAGACCGGGTCCGGGTCACCGGTGATGAGGCGCTGTAGTCCCTGGCACAAGGCTATTGTTGTAGATTCATGGTGATGATGTGGACGGACTCTGGGGAGTGGCGTCTGGTGGTGAAGTTAGACAGTGGGACCCCTGTTCCGCAGCTGCTCAGGTGGAAGAGCGGGGACATGGCGGGCTGACGATGCTTAGTGTCGAAAGCTTCCGCAAGCTACGCTCTTGGGTGGAAGTGCGATATCGGCGACGATGTATATGTTATACGGGACGTGGGTGCTTCATCCCACAGATGATGGCGGTGGCCGAGAGGTTGGTGGGCATTGCGCCAGACGTCATTTCCGAGCGGCGCACGGTCCGCCGCCATCTATGGCCTTAATCTTGAAAGCCTCCCTCGCCAGGCAGGCAAGAGCCATCGAGAAACAACTTATCCATACACACTCTCAATTGCTAGACTCGCGATCGTATCTGATTGAAATTTACATCGTCGTGAGAGCTCGTAAAGGCTCATGAAGTCAATTTGCGTGGTGCGTGCTCGAGGTCACGAGCTCAAGCGCATGTCCGACTGACTTGTACTTAGGTATAGACCCTTCCTTGAAACAAAGCATTCCCAGAATCGCACAGCGACCCCTTCGCATCCGCGGCTTTGGTGGCCAGTGCCTCTCCCTCGCTCCATCTTTAGCAAGGCATCGTCAGCGTTGCTATGCGTAAAGATAGATAGATACGGAACGATCGACATCCGACAATCTATCAAGGCCAGAATACGACCATGAAGTATAGTTACGGATATAGATGTGTTGATAGTAACAACCATCACGAACGACAATCTAACGCAGGTCCGAAACATAGGCCGAGGTTTACTAACGTGGGGCCGTTGTGCGTAAGCAGAGCTTGTGTTTGAGACCTGCTTCGCTTTGGCCATCGACCTCGAGTGTAGTTATATTGAAACGACGAAGCTTGAAACGCGTGCGTCATGCTAAGGTCTTCTATTTGGAAGCCTCATCAAACCATCCATAAATCTTCGTGGGCCGTAGTCGCTATCACGTATCAATCGACAGCACCCGTCCCACTAGGTGCACCGCCCCTACCAGGAGACGCTGGCTCTTCCACGGACCCCTATTTTCAGCATACGTACGCTCGCGTCATGGAATGTATTGGAAACAAAGGGAATCGGTCGTATTTTGTGTTGCTGTCCGAAGAGATCCATCATGTGAAAACCAATGTAAGTGGAGTCAGCCTTACTGTCTTGATGGCGAGTTGTTGTCGATCTTCCTGCACGAAAGCTGACTTATTCGTGTGTCAACAGCTGATGCTCTAGGCGGTCGCATGACTGCTGCGGGAATGTGAATATCGTCACGTTTGTCCTTCTCAACGTACCAAGTAGGAATGCCAACACCAAGACAGAATCTTGACATAGTCATTGTATTGCAGAATATAACATCGTGAAATACTAGCATACAGTCGATTTTGAATTGTTTCCGAACTGATTCCTCCCTATGAATGTGTAGCCCTGTATTCTTCCGCCTCATCACAGCGGGCTGTCCCATAATGCGCCCGGACCACCGGCAGTGGAATCGACAATTTCTTGAAGGAACTTATGCTCTAGCGTGAACCATAGAGCCAGTACACACCGCACTGGCATCCTCATCCATCCAAAATAACGCTGCGGACCAAATTTCCAGTTCACAGGTACACAAGCAGCGGCATCGTACTCTGCTGCCACGACCTTGATCAGAGCACTATCAAAATCGGAGCCCACTAGCGCCTCAGCGTCAGCCAAGAAGAAGACTCGAAACGGGTTGTCGTCTGCGTTCATCGGCCGGCCTCCAACTCCCTCCACGTACAGCTGTCGAACCTGCTCCAGCGTCAAGCCATCTAACACTGTAGAGTCTGATCGAGCGTCGAATTTGAATAGAGACCAAGCCTTTGCAGTGCTAGTCGTGTCGTCTTCAGCCCCGTCTTGGCTCTCGAGGTCGAGCTTAGTTTCAGTAGTCATTCGCTGGAGCAATTCGCTCCACCGCTGATCCGATCCAGGGCCGTAGTATGTCCGGTAGATAGTGAAGCCCCAATAAACCATGTCATTCGGAACGTCGACGAAGGGCACGGTCACGGGATGTCCCTTAAGACTGTCTAGAAACTTCTGGACCGATGGTGGCATGGTGGCGGTGAAGGTCGTAGCGTCAGGTAATTTGCGAGTGCAAGCGCGAAAGACGGGTTGGCGATGTGAGACTAAAGCACGTACGATAGGTGGGTATACGTGCGACCAGAAAGCTTGCGGGATTCCCGAGGTCTGACCAGGGTGATGTATACCTAGGTATATCAAACGAGCGCTGGCCTCATCAGGCCGCCACTTGGCATCACAAAACCTGCATACAGACTTACTCCTTTGGCATCCCAGGATACGTAGATCAACTTGGCAACGAAAACCTTCAACCTTCCCACTCCGCCCTGCATGAGAATAAACCCGAGAGCAAGCATCGAGGAGCCGGGAGGGGAACCTCATACATCATGAGGAAGGAACTGTACATGCGAAGTGTTATAAATAAAGGTTGAAACCGTGGTAGGCACGCATATCTGCGTATCAGTGATCCGTGGGGAAAGAGACGCGGGAGGTGTGAGCTAGTCCTTCTATGGCTTAGTGCGTTCGCCATATCTGCATCGCACTTGCCGCTTCATCGCGCACGTCATCCGGAATTCTCGATCTGAACCGTTTTCGACAGTCGCATTGACTGCATCATTATCTATATCACCACACTCATTTTTTGGATACCCTAGAGAAAGTTAGAAATATGGCGCAACGTGAAGACAGCGAACTGTACCCTGCGAAGTTTCTTGCGGAAAGCGCCCATCCGGAGAAGACACCAAATCCTCCCGATCTTCTCATTTTGAATCAGCCAATAGCCCACTTCACTGCCTTTTCACGCCTTTGGAAGCACACTGGGTACCGCATATGTGCCGATGGTGGGGCGAATAGACTTTACGACATGCTGAAAGGTGACTTGATAGCGCAACGCGAACAATACGTGAGTAAGTATGTGATATATAGCGTCAACACAGGTCGCTGACAGGCATAGCTACCCGACATGATTCATGGAGACTTGGACTCGTTACGCGATGGTGTGCGTGACTACTACGAAGCACGAGGTGTTCCTGTGCTACGCGATGGTGACCAATACAGCACAGACTTTGGGAAATGCATGAAGAAAATCTCGTCGCGTCTTACTTCCTCAACGGTTCGGGATGTGATAGTCCTTGGTACCCTCGGTGGGAGGGTTGATCAGGGCCTTGGACTCCTGAACGAGATATACAGAGAAGAGAATCGACATGCCGACCTTCGCCTATGGCTGTTCTCCGAGTGCAGCCTGAGCTTCATACTTCGGAGTAGGGAGACTCTGCTGAGAGGGCTACAGGAAGATGGTGTCTTTACCGAGAACGTAGGGTTTCTTCCTATATACGGACCGGCGATCATCTCTACCGAAGGTCTGGAGTGGGATGTCAAGGAGTGGCCTACGCAGATGAACGGCGGTCAGCTCAGTACGAGCAATCACGTCAAAGCCAACGATGTGAGGGTTGGAACGGACGTGCCGATATTGTTCACGATAGAAAGAGCGCCTTTGTGAGAGGTTAGGGAAGTGTCGTGCTAGATATGGACTTGACATACTCGCGACTCATGGGAATTGACACGTAACGGTATCCTCGTGCTACATGTTCCAGCACGCTGTTGTTGTGTAACATCCATTGGCCTCGCCGATGCTGTCTGCATGGGAGACAGTGGATCAGGGCCATCATGAGGTAAGCGCGTGCGTCGTTGAGCCCATCGTGCTTTCCACGGTTCGAGCAATCGGAAGAAGGGGCGGCCTGCGAGGCGACAACATCACATACATCATGAAGATGGGAGACGACTCCGGCCACAGTGGTGAGGGTACCTGTCGAGTCGTGTTGTGCCAGTAACCGTTCGGCTGTGGTGAAAGCATGAGGAGAGTCCGAAGCGCGACGCAGCACAGGCGCAGGTGCAGGCAACCGCTCCTGCCCGTCTTCGGAACCGCTCCTGTTGTTTGGTGAACCCTAATTGGGAAGCTGTGATTGGCCGCGTCGTGGGCAACTCGCCTTCACCATCAATGCTACTATCAGACCAGTTCTCCCGCTCAAACAATCACCGCGCTTGCCAGGCCAACATCGCTACTCACTGTCGCTACTACGCGCCTTTTGGAAGTTTATTCACTCGCATACGCAGCTCTTGTCTTCTGCGAGCCTCCCCGCTTTCTGTGTTGCTCACATACAGGTGCCATATCCACCCCGACCCTCCCACGTCCCACCGCGTCAAAGCTCTCCGACCAGCACCTTGCCTCGCGACGTCAGGCACAACACGTTCGCAGACCCTCGTCTCCCGCTACTTCCCACTGTCTCTTTTCATACTCAAGATATATCCGAGCATTCTGTCGACAAAGCTACTACACGCAGCATCACAATTGGCGTGAGCTGCACGACATAGCGCGCGCTGTGGGGCAAAAGGCCGGCGCGAACGCCAATCGGTCGCTAATCGCCATGGCGTCCATACGAAGAGTCGCCTCGTCCACGTCGTCCGAGTACTCGGAATCACCTCAAAAGCGAGACGAGCAGCTCAGGCGATCGTCGTCGTCGAGTTCAACTGTCGAGAGGGAAGCTGCGTCTCCCCGCGACACCAGCACAGAAGGAGCATCCGAGCCAGCAGGGGCAGCCGAAGAGCCGCTGATTGGCCAGCCGAGCGGCAGTCAGAGCCCAGCTTCTGACCATGGCTTCGACTTCGGCATCCCGCCAACGGCAGAGCGCGAATCCTCGCCGTTGCCCTTTGCGCCCATCGTCCCTTCGCCGCTCGCAAACTCCAGATCAGCGAGCGATGGAAGCTCAGACGGGCACGAGCCGCAGTCAAGCGATGATACCCAGTCAACGAAGCATCGGCCGCGCACCAGTACAGGCCGTCTTCATTTGCGCATTCCGCCCCGGCCTCACTTGAGGACACCAAAAGCGCGGAGTACAACAGACCTGACAGGTCATGGAGCCCGCTCTCCAGGCACCCCACTCACATTACAAGACTTAGGAACCGACTATACTCGCTACTTCAACCCCTTCTCAGATTCCGCCAGTAGCCATAGCCGTAGTCGGAGGACCTCTTTATCAGAACGACAGTCTTATGCCAGACTGGCCGCCCGCTCGCGCACAACCACTCCGCCGCCTGGCATTCCACCAATCAACCCGTTCCTTACCCCCAATGCGTCTGTGACGGGCCTCAACGATAGCGTCATTGAGCTGTACGATGACAAGAAGAATGTGTCTTTCATCGACGACAGGTTAACGGCGCCGTACGAGGAGAAAGGAATACTGTCCTGGCCACTGGTTTGCGACTTAGAGGAAGCGGACGATGAAATGCACATGCCTCGCGACGACGATGACATCAAGTTCAAACCGAGGATACGCGATCACTTTACAAGAGACAGCATCGTTTCCACTATTGGCCTAGCCTTCATGATATCAGGACTCTTATTCATTTTCATCGGCCTTCCAGTACTCTCTGCGGTAGGCGTCATCGACTATAACTCAGCCTACGGTATGCCACTGAGCATGTTTCCCAATCCCTGGAGGCCTCAAATCTGGGCTATAGTCAACAACAAAAGGTATCCACTCCTGGAGAACATACGGACAGGCTTGATCGACCCCGACACACCTGACTCTGTCAAGACAAGGGCCGGAGAGTTTGGCGATGAGTATGTGCTCGTCTTCAGCGATGAGTTTAATGACAATGGCCGCACGTTCTATGAAGGAGACGACCCTTACTTCTTTGCACCCAACGTCTGGTATGGCGCGACTCAGGACGTTGAATGGTATGATCCAGATGCTGTCACTACCAAAGATGGCACGCTTCAGCTGCGCCTGGAAGAATTCTTCAACCATGGTCTCAAGTTCCGATCCGGTATGCTGAACAGTTGGAACCAGCTGTGCTTCAAGGGCGGTATCTTCGAAGTTTCAGTGTCGCTACCAGGACCAGCCGGTGTACAGGGACTCTGGCCTGGCGCCTGGACAATGGGCAATCTCGGTCGCCCAGGCTATCTCAGTACAACCGACGGGCTGTGGCCCTACACCTACCAAGCTTGCGATGCTGGTATCACGCCTAATCAGTCTAGTCCTGACGGCTTATCTCACCTACCTGGACAACGACTCAACTCATGCACCTGCCCGGGTGAAGACCACCCATCGCCAGGTAAAGGAAGGGGAGCACCAGAAATTGACGTCATCGAGGTGGGTGCCACATCAGGATACCCAGGTCCAGCAGGTCTGCCAATAGCAACACAGAGCTTCCAGGTTGCCCCCTTCGACATCTGGTACCATCCGAATTACAACTTCACGGCGTTCCCAGACCTTCGTTACAGTGGGCTCAACACCTACGCCGGCGGTGCCTTCCAAGAGGCCATCTCTGCCAGCACAATACTAAACAGGGACTGGTTCGACAACAAGCAGTATCAGCGATACTCTTTCGAATATGCTCCCGGAGAAGGCAAGGACGCATACATCTCCTGGAAGGTTGGTGACCAGACCATGTTCATCATGGACGGCCGTTCTGTAGGACCCAACGGCAACATCCAAGCTCGACAAATCGCAGAAGAACCCCTGTCACTCATTCTCAACCTTGGCATCAGTAACTCCTGGACCTGGATCGACTGGAAGAACCTGGTCTTTCCTGCCACCATGCGATTCGACTACGTGCGGTGGTATCAGAAGAAAGGCGAGGAGATGGTTACGTGCGATCCCCCGGGCTTCGAGACTACAGAATACATCAAGAAGCATCCGAAAGCTTACCAAAACCCTAACTATACAGTACATAATCCTGCCTTGCTTATCATACAAGCACACAACTAACGCAAAGCAGTTATGGGATCAAACCGGTTATGACTGGCCGAAGCACAAGCTCAACAGCGATTGTTGACCCGAGACGCCCTCTCACGACAGCGAGTACGATCACAATCACGTTTACGATTGACGAGTCACCACGAGCGCGAACGCCCTCAAAAGATCGCTTCGAGCCTCTTCCTCTACGTACATTGCAGCTATACGACCGACTACGATCGTTTACGGAACATGGCACTCGAGCTGTACATTACATTTCAGGAACAAACATGTCGCTATTGTACAGATACACACATGAAGGGAAGCGTTTTCGGTGAAGACACACAAACACACATAGGAAGGAAAGCATTTCGGGCAAGGGCATGAGAGCGGAGGATGGGTCTTGGCCATGTTTAAGCTACATGTGTCGTCTCCTTGCATATGGGGAAGGTTATATCGATTTTCGAGCGGCATCATGGCATTTTTGCATTTGTTGGTGTATATGTATAAGTAGCATAGCGTAGCTGTAACTTTGGACAAGAACTTGCATGGTTTCAGTTCTGTGTGAATTTGTCATGTAGTGCGTCGGGCATGTGCCACTGATCAGCTAGAGGATACGTGAGATGATGTCTGCACACAAAAACTTGCTTAACCATCGCTACATGCAAGAGTGTTCTGCGAGAGGCTTCAATCTTGGTGTTGGAGAGGTGGTGCGTTCTGTTGTGTAATGCATTCGCTAAGTATATATACAACTACAAATCACTCCACCTCACCACTGATCTACTCCTCCCCTTCCATACAACTAGCATCCTGACAATCCTTCACATCACAAACCTTGTGAAAGTCCTTATGCGCCTTCGCCCCCTTCCCAATAAGCTTCTTAAACGACTTAAACTCGCAGCTCGCACCGGGCCCATCCTGGCAATCCGGAATGGGTCTCGGCGCCGAATTCGCAATGAACCTAACATACGTGCCCGGCTCATCACCATGCACACCACCCCTCTCACAAATCATCTTCTCCATACCAACATGCCCCAAGAAAGGGATGAGGTCGCTCATCTTCCACGCGCGCGTCCAGTTGATGTGGTCAGTAGGGAACTGTTCCGCGGCATCGGAAGAGGAGTTGAAAAGACCGAGCGCCGTGGCGATAAAAGGTGGGACTTCTCTGTGTGTGAAACCGAGGAAGAAACGCTGTTTATCTGGCCAGCCGTCACCCGGCGTGTCGTGCTTCTCGATATGCGCAAAGAGCTCAGACTGGGCTTGTAACCACGGGAAACCGAGGTAAGGACTCAGCGGGTTCAGCGGACCGACCATGTACGCGTATTTCAGATCCCACGCGTACTCATACGCCATCCACTCCGAGTCTGTAAACAGCGCGCAGATGGGGCTGCGCTCGCCCTTGATGGCGGATTCGTAGCCGCACAGCATCTGGAAGCCGACGACGTCGCTAGGCGTAAGTTTGAAGGGTGTGTAAGGGGAGAGGCGGTGGGCGACGGACGCGCCGTAGAGGTCGACGACTTTCTTTTGCTGCTTAGACCCGGGTTTCTTGGAGAAGTTCTTGCAGGATTTGTGGGGGATGAGGGACTCCATGCTGCCGTTTGTGTTCTCGGTTATGCGTACTATCTCGATGTCGGAGGCTTGGGGGAAGGCTTTGACGAAGTTGGCGGCGGTGTCGTAGGTCCTGCTCTTTTTGTCCGCGAGGATGCGGGTCGTGTCGGGCACGAGGTGGTGGTAGCGTTGCAGGAGGTGCTTGCCTACTGCTTCTGCGTCGACAGCGCCGGAGGGTGTCAGTTCCTCCAATCTATCTTCCAAGATTGGGGACTGCCACTTTTCCATGAAGGATAGTGGGCCGGTCCATCCATTGCGGTGTGTCTCGAGCTTCCACAGGAAAGGCTTGATGTATTCTTCGTATTCGTCGTCGTTGGAGTAGATGGCGCCGTGGCGGATGATGTACGATGCGGCCGTGACATTGCAGCCGACGGGAGGTTTGTGCTCGAGACCAAAGCCTGGATGGAGTTAGTATATGTGCTATTCCCGCGACATGGGGAGGATGGTACGGACCGACTGCGTCAAAGTATGGCGAGATACCTGGGAGATGCAGCAGGGGATCAAACTGGTAGTTCTGCGAGTGGTCCAGAGGCTGGAGTGGTGATTGAGCTTGACCCTGGCTTTGGAGGAAGGTCGGCAAGGTCAGAGCCGAGGCTGAGCCTGCGAACGCGAGCGCGAGGGACAGCATATTAGACATTAGTCTTGCTATAAAAGCCGTTCTAAGGTATTGTCGCGTCGGGAATATGATTCAGGTCGAAATGACCTGGGATGGGGATTTAATTGGGGCATGCGCGCGGTTTTGACTTTCTGTTTTCTCGTGACGTACATGTTTCTGCAAGGTACGCGCTTCACTAGCGCGAGCGCGCCGCCCTGGTAGCGCGTGCCTAGGCCTTGGACGTCGTCACTTGTTCACTGTTATCTCGCTATCTGGCTGCATGCACGCGGCAATCCGGCACACTGCCCAGTCAATGCAGGCAAGCGGAGATGAATGTGCAGATGGAATACCAGGCCGCAAACCTCAATGGGGCAAACACAGATCGGAGGTAACGACAATTTCAATTTCTAAAGATGAACGTTGTTTTGGGAAGCAATACACTGCCAGTAATACGCTCACGTCTGCTACCCAGAGCCATCGCGTTCCTTCCCCTTCATATGGCGTCGGCAAGACGGCGCATGTCATTTGATAACGCGTTGGTAGACGCAAATCCGTCATCGCTCATCGTCCGGCTCAAGCATCGCTTGTTGCAAACACCATGTCGCAATGTCCATACGTCTGCGTAGCATACTCACCTGCCTCGGGGACGCTCTTGCGCAAAGTAGGATGTTTCTCACTGGCGAAAGCCTTCTCTTCGCTTGGAGCACGAAGTCTCGATACCGGAACGGTTGCTTGTCCTTAGGTGATACATACCGCGAATGGCATGCTCTGCAGGAATGGCAATGGTAAGCATAGGGAGCTTTTGCGGCGTTCATAGTGGATGCTAGCTGCAGCATCGTAGACAGAAATCATGTCCTAAACAATCAGTCGCCCACACAGGGCCTCGCGGTTAGCCTCGTGATGATGAAGAGCGCTTCGAAAGTAACGCCAAAGATCAATGTCGACTGCAAGCATTTGAACGCTTGCGAGAAGCCTGGACTCGCGCTTCGTCTCAACGCTTCGATGCGAACACCGGAAGCGGCCTAGGCGTTGAAGCAGACGTTGCACCAGTTCCAGGGCGACTCTGCCGAAGAGAGGATTGGGAGTCATACCAATTGACATCTGACAGCTGTAGCTTCCTTGCACGCTGATTGCTGCGATTTGCGCCAGCTTTGTCGAGGCGCGGCTGCGCATACGGGTTCGGAGTCTTGTCCAGACCTTGAGGGGAGTCAATACGAATTCTGTTGGTATTAGGTTGAAGGGTGTAATGAAAAGGCGCATCACCAGTCGTGTCGTCAGCATCGTCGCGAGCTTCGTTGTAGTTCAGGACGAGGCTCTTGATTCGCTGTCGTTCTTCTGTGTCTGCTTGCTGTTTGTTACGCATAGCGACAGCAAAGGTCGAATCTGAAGGGAGGTCAATGGATCGGGTCTGCGTTCTGTTGCCACGCTTGCTGAGCAGGGAGAATTTCATCGTCTGCGAAGGAACCGGAGCCTCCGGAATGGGCACTTCGTTTCCAACGTCTTCAGCATTGACCGGAGCCTCTCGAGCACGGCGCATGGGTAGCGGTACGTCGAACACAGGCTTTCGGTCATGCTTACGCGATTCTGCACTCTCCGACATGAGCTTAGCAAGCTCGCGATCGAACTCAGCATCGGCTTCTGGGTCGCGTTCGTCTTCTTGCCGTGTTACCACAATCTGTTCTTCCTCTTCGTCTGAAGATGTCTGCTTCACAGGCTCCTCATCGTCAGATTCATCGTCTTCTTCACCGGATGACTTGTCTCCTTCTCCATCAGGTAAGACGACGTCCTCGTCTTCGGGGCCATCCATCTCGTCGTCTGATGCAGAGAGGTCGTCTTCGTCGGGCTCAACAGGCTTGTCGGCTGACGATGTTTGGTAGTTCTGTTTGACGGCTTCGGCAAAGGCACGTGAAGCTTCCTCTGGGTTGGTGATGATCTTCCACTGTGGTCTGACGAGATTGAATGCGTCTTGCACGATGAACTCCACGTCCATCGGCAGTGCCTCCTTGATGCAGACATAGTACTGCAGATACGTGAGGAAGAAGTCAAGCTTCTTCTTCGCTGCACCTTTGTCATAGTACATGCCGCAGGTTTCGAGAAGGTTGCAGACCAGACGAATGCGGAAGTAGTCGTCCGGCTGATCCAGCGGGTTGTATCCCCCAGGTCGTGCATAGCCGCCCTCCCACCCGTAGTTTAGGAGCTTGTATAGAGTGTCGAAAACAAGAGGCGAGTCAACCAATCGATAGATGTAAAGTTCACCGAGATACTTGACTTCAGAGATCCGGCGTTGGTTGAACTTGAAGTCGTTCAACTCTAGCCCGAATGTGATGGACTCGAGAAGGTCGTCAATAACGGAGATGGCGAAGTCTTGGTGAAATCGGTGGATTGTTCCGAGCATGACGGCTAGCAAGTGGATGTTGCTGTACTTGATCTTCCCCGGCTTGGCAAAGACCTTGTGGAGAAGATTGACTATCTCCTCTTCCTCCCAGTGCATCTTGCGTACCTGCTTGATGGTTTTGTCCAGCGTGCGACGAGTCAGGTCCTGGTACATGATCTTGCGTAGGAAGAGCTCAATTGGCGTCCGCTCTTTCTGTTCGATTGCAGCGCGTTCTGGTGGGTTCACATAGTAGACAGCGTTCTCGATCAACATGCGCTCTTGTTGGCCAATGACCTGAGCGCCCTTCTTCCGCTGAAGAGTTTCGAGGAAGGAATGCATACGAGGAGACGTCTCGGGGTTGCGAAGCAGATAGCGTCCGCAGTTTTCCAAGAGGTTGCAGATGATCTCAATGTTCATCCGTGAGAAGTCGTCTAGGCTAACTTTGAGACAGTGAAAGATGACGTGCTCAGGGACGACACCGAACTTGGTCAACTCTGCAAGGTAGCGTACATTCTGCGTTCGCACCTGTCCGAGAAAGTCTTTGGACTTCCGACGCTGCAAGCTTCTGAACTCTTCGTCGAGGTAGGACACCAGTCCCTGGGCCACATCTGGCATGTACTTACCGAGGGTTGCGATGAGTCTAGAGTACAGGGGGAGCAGATCGGATCGGCCCTTGGGAATCTCCTGCACAGCCTTAATCAGACGGTTGCGCGAGGCCTTGGAGTTCAGGAAGCAAAAGTCCATGGCAGTCTGATCGACGGCGTCCTTGGTTGCGAGTTCCGGCAGGCGCGCCAACAGGGCGTCGACCTGTGCTCCGACGGACTTGTTCGCGATAGCAGTAGATTGGTCGTCTCCATCAGTCGGTTTTGCGTCATTGGCAGTGTCCGGTGTCTCCTTCTCGATGGGTTCGGCCTTGGCCTCGATTTTCTTCCCCACCTGGTCATCACCATCTGCCTTCTTCTTCTTGACTTCCTCTAGCAGAATACCTGGGACGCGGTCCTTCAGGTCGATCAGGTTCTCGTAGAAACGGCGCTCATCCTCGTCTTCCCAGATGCCAGCGCCGTCGCTTTGGCCGCGCAGGTATTCGCCCGCCTTGATCAGGCCAATAGCACCATCGCCTGTGTTCGCGGAGTTGTCCTTCTCTTTCAAGTCTGGCATTTCCACACCCAACGCGTCGGCCAGCACCTGTGCATTTGTCACCAAGCGCTCTTGGGACTTCATCTGCTTCTCGTAGTTGTTCTGACGGTCCTCGAAGACCTCACCCGACTTGACGTATGCTTCGGCATTCTTCCGGCCCTGACTGAGGATGTGTTTCTGGTCGCGGAGGAGGTGCGTCTTGACGTCTTCGAAGTAGCGGGTGAGGATGTTCCTGAACCGCTGTTGCAAGTCGGGGGAGATGATGGGCGGGTCGTGGTCCTCGTCTTCTGCGCCAGAAGTCTCTCCATTCTTTTCAGCTGTTGTAGTGCCGTCCTCATTGACTGTTTTACGACCCTCTGCCGAAGAAGGCTTGGACCCCAGTATATCCCAGGCGAAGGCCTTGACGAAGATGACGACGAGGGGCAGGTTGACATGTTCGCGGTCGTGACCCAGCATGTCCTTCAGCACCTCGAGAGGAAAGGGCTCGGCGTCGGCGCTCTCCGCGCGGGACTTTGCCTTTGCGGCGCCCTCGACGAGCTTGCCATTGTCCTTGGTCTTGCTCGCCTCTTCAGGTCGAGCTACGTCATCCAGGCTGCGCAGAACACCCACAAGCCAGAGTTCGGTAGCGACTCGCAGGAGTACGCGCTGACGTGCCAGGCGCTCCTTCTCCTCCCGCTCGCGCACTTCGGGGGCCAGCGTCTTGAGGTGTGACTTGTCCGGCGTCGCTAAGCCCCTCCCAATATACCAGGCAATGTATCCCGTGAACTCGGTCGGGCCGAAGCGTTGATGGAGAGCGCTGACAATTTCCACGCCGGCAGCAATCTCGCCGGGCGTCTTGAGCCTGCACAGGCCCTCGTAGCAGGCTGAGATAATTTCGGAAAGGTATTTGTGGAGAGATAGGGCGCGGATTTCCTGGAGGAACTGCGCTTGGGCGGCGGCGTTTACGGCGGTTCGCAGGCGCTTGATGAAGGCCGTGTTCTTTTTCATAGACGAGTCGAGGGAGCCTTGCACGGCGAAGACGTCTGGACATATCGTCAGCACGCGGGCTGCAGGTGCAACTATTCTAAGACCAAGTACCTTGTTCACCATCCCAGGCGCGGATATTCAGTTCGCGCAATTCGCCTGTACATAATTAGTACGACTCTGTCAACTACATGGCGAGCACGTACGCTTCCGAGGCCTGTCCATGGTGGAGGAGGCGATTGCCGCAGTGGTGGAGGGGCGGCGGTAGATAGCACGGATCGGTTATACGCGCACATGGAAGGTGGGAAATATATCAGGCGCGGGCGCGGCTTGCATTGGTTCGGGCTCGGTGACAAGCTCGGGTGAGAGCGAGGCTGTTTGCGACTGTAGCAATGTCGCGATCGCGGGGCCTTGGGTCGACGTTGCGGGTGAATTTGTGAGCGGTACCTGCAGCGAGTTCGCTCACGTATCCAGGTATCCGTGCGTCACCAAATGTCCCGCGGTTCACATGAGAGAGCCATGACTAAGCAGTCCTGGGTACTCAAACTAGGGTGCTGAGAATGGACACCACTACCTAATTCACACACGAGCGTTGACTGGAATGAATGTCCGGTACTACATCAAACTGGAACAGTCACAATAGATCTTCCAAAAATGCGCTTGAAACAGCTCGACGATGGGGATCAGTCATCACTCAGTGTTCAAGCGAGCAGACTTCCTAATGTAGTCAGGTCCAACACTAAGTACGGCAGGAATGACTCTCATGCACATTATCGAATCCCATATCACATTCAATGTCACACACACTTAGTCTTAGGCGAAGACGTCCCATTCTGAGCTTTACCCGATGTTCAGCCCTGTGGCGCATTTGCAGTGCGGGACTGGAAGCTGGGAGCGAAAACGGTTACCTAGCCTCAAACTCTAACAATTCACCCCTGAGGGCCGCCACATGGCGCATTCTTCCACCCTTGACTGGCTGTGATATAGACTAGAGAGTCGAATATCGTAGAGTTCCGTTGTAGCTCAGGGGTCCATGACCAAATTCATAGAGACTATGTGCCGCGGCGCTATTGCGGTTGACGGCAAGCGCACTCATCTCAACAGCAGCGATTCATGAGTGACACGGACGTGTAAGATGTATACTATACGAGGGCGAGATCCTGGCCATTCCAGAAGGAAGGCCGAACACGCTGCACGCTGGAGTCGGTGTAAACAGTCAACAATGCTGTGCATGCAGGCTGAGCGCACTGGCGATCTGCCACCGTTGGGCCGGCAGCAAACAAGATTGATTTTCATCGTAGCGAGTGCGATCAGCGCCTTGTCATCGCTCGGGGCAGGAAAAGCAGGATCCGAAACTACGGGTCGCCGGTGCGCAGCGACTTTATCGATTGCGAGCCGCCCTCAGCCTCTGCCAATGTGGGTAGGCGAGATCTATTCGGGAATCAGGGCAAAGACAGGCCCCCGTGCTGCAACGTCGATGTTGCTATATGCGTTATGACGAGCGGGCGGCCCACCACGCTGTGGAACATGGAAAAATTCATCATTACCGGTACGAGCGGAAGCGGCACAGGTTTCCTCCTGTCAAGTCTCCATGCATGTTGGGGCCGCCGTCGCCGTTTCGTGCTTTTTGCAGCGGGTCGGCCTGGCATATCCACAGCCCTCGTATTTTTCATCAGGTATTTCCCTAGCGCTCGCGACTCAACGAGATGCGGGAGGAGAGGGTGCAGCGACTCGGCGTAGCGTCGGATAGGCCATGGGAATAGGGATACGGCGACATGGCTTTCTTTTACGACAGCTACCAGCCATAGCACAGTGTGACAGACAGCCTCTACCGCGAGGCTCTGGGGCCGCCGCTGGGGATTACGAGACGGCATGAGGCGCGTGGTGCCATAATTGGTCGGACATGGCTTTAGAACAGCGAGCGATGCCGACCCCTGAACGCCCGGAATCCACGCGAAGCTGGAGGATCTCTTGGCAATAGAAGGCGACCAGCAGCGGTGCATTACAGGCGAATTTCCAAGAGCGACGATGCCACCTCATGCGACGATGGCCACGTCCGGCGGAACGAGGTAGAAGCTACCATGACTACAAAATTACTACACCACTGCATGCCCAGCGTGCAGACCACGGCTCTCGAGGGCCCCAAACACACGGCCCCAAACAGGTAGGATGTGCCTCTGTGTGTGATGAGGATGCGAAACAGAGAGGAACACTTTGCCTGCAAGCTTCAGACAGCTAACGGTAGACGGCGCATGGGGGCGCCCAAAATAACTGCGAGGCTGCAGGCATAGGGCCGCCGGCGCGTGGTTTGGCACGGGTCGGGGCCACTGAGACCAGGCGTAGGCCTGCACGCAACTCGTTTTCGAGCTCCAAGCGCGGGCAGCTTGCCAAATCTAGTTGGAGTGCCCCTGTGACGATCGTGCATCTCGACTGCTGCCCAGAGGATCCAGCACTCTTCGGGTGAAGGCCATGTGGACCGAGCGCGCCCGCTTTTCGTGCTTGTAAACCAGCTCGATCCCCTCGTAGAGACTTCCTTCCTCCTCAAGGCGCTCCTCCCATACGACTCCGGACTGCCCTTGCGAGCGGTATCTTGTTAATGACCTTGGTCTAAGCCCTTCTTGTCCTTCCCACCCTTACACTCGTTTATTGGGCCGCGAAGACTTACCATCCGCTTACACCACTACAACTACTACCGCCAAACACCAATACCTGTATCCTAGTAGTTTTCTCAGCTCTGCGACAGTCTTGGATCAGCAATTCGCCTCTACGTCAATTATCTAGCCCCGTGCCACTGTTGGGTTACGAGCCTTTGTTACTCAGGGCCCCTCCCATACCTCAGCGACGGGCCGTGCTTCTCCAACTCACCGCGTCTGCGTCACCCATTTGGTCGCCTTACATATAGGGTCGACAGCTGTCCGAAACCCAGACAGCATCGCTCGCTATTTGCTTAACGACAACAACGAATATACATACTTAATACTCCGCCATGGTTTGGCAAGACATGATGGGCCTCGCCGCCCGCGCGGTCTTTGCCCGCGAAATCGACCACTCTACCCCAGACATTGACGACCCTTGGCCAGCTAAGGATGTGAGTACAGCCATTGCCGACTGTGGCTACAGAAACTGACTGCAGTAGATTGCCTACGTTGCCATCATCGGTGGTCTCATGTTGGCTGCCCTGCTTGAGTGGTTCCTCTGGGTCGCTGCTTTCCTGTACTGCATTGTCAAGGTCTTCCAGAAGGCCGAGACGATCAGTGTCCGTATTCTGTCCATCTTCTTCGGTATCCTCTTCTTCGCTCTCCGGTAAGCATTTGAACTCCCCTCCATTATGCGATCTAGTCTGACAGAAACAGTGCCATCTTCTTGCCCATTATGGTCGTAACCCTCCCCCTCCCGTCGCAAGTCACCAAGTACTTCCCCCAGGAGATGGTTGGCTTCCTCCAGTGGTTCGCCTTCTGGTCGTTTGCTGGTCTCCTGACCGTCCCGTGGTTGTTCTGTGTCTACCAGCTCGTCACCCACTCCGTTGGTCGCAGCCGCAGGATTAAATCCGTCCTCGACGAGGCATCCGCACCCAAGGTCGTCATCATCATGCCCTGCTATAAGGAGATTCCCGAGATTCTTCTCCGAACTTGCGACTCCCTGGTCGACTGCGAATACCCGCCCTCCTGCCTGCACATCTTCCTCTCCTTTGACGGAGACCAGGAGGACGAGCTCTACCTCAACACCATTGAGAAACTCGGTGTCCCGCTCACGCTCGACACCTACCCCAAGTCCATCGATGTCATCTACCGTAGCTGCCGCATTACCATCTCCCGCTTCCCCCACGGTGGTAAGCGTCACTGCCAGAAGAGGACCTTCAAGCTCATCGACAAGATCTACTCCGAGTACCTCAAGCGCAACGACAACCTCTTCGTCCTCTTCATCGACTCCGACTGCATTCTCGACAAGACCTGCATTCAGAACTTCATGTACGAGATGGAACTCAAGCCCGGCAGCAAGAAAAACATGTTGGCTCAGACTGGTGTTATTACCTCTACAACCGAGAAGAACTCGCTCATCACCCTTCTTCAGGACATGGAATACGTTCACGGTCAACTCTTCGAGCGTTCAGTCGAGTCCGGCTGCGGTGCCGTCACTTGCTTGCCCGGTGCCCTTACTATGCTTCGATTCTCCGCTTTCCGCAGGATGGCCAAGTACTACTTCGCTGACAAGGCTGAGCAATGCGACGACCTCTTCGACTACGGCAAGTGCCATCTTGGTGAGGACCGTTGGCTCACTCACTTGTTCATGATTGGTGCCAAGGAACGTTACCAGATCCAGATGAACACCGGAGCATTCTGCAAGACTGAAGCTGTGCAAACCTACCAATCTCTGCTCAAGCAACGTCGCCGCTGGTTCTTGGGTTTTATCACCAACGAAGTATGCATGTTGACTGATATCCGTCTCTGGAAGCGCTACCCGATCCTCCTCATCGTCCGCTTCATGCAGAACACCATCCGAACCACCGCCCTGCTCTTCTTCATCCTGTGTATCTCTTTGATCACTACCTCGCAAAAGGTTGCCAACCTTCCCGTTGGTTTCATCGCCATCTCTCTGGGGCTTAACTGGCTTCTCATGTTGTACTTTGGCGCCAAGCTCGGTCGCTACAAGATCATGCTGTACCCCCTCATGTTCATCGTCAACCCCTTCTTCAACTGGGTCTACATGGTTTACGGTATCTTCACTGCCGGTCAGCGTACATGGGGTGGACCTCGTGCCGATGCTGGTAGCGCCGACACCAAGACCACTCCCCAAGAGGCTATCGAGGCTGCCGAGGCTACTGGTGACGATCTGAACGTTGTTCCCGAGACTTTCAAGGCTGCTGCCGAGGCGCAGAAGCACCGCCCAGCCGCTATCCCCCTTCAGCCCGGCGACAACATCGACGGACGCTTTGCCGCCGCAGAACGCCTGCCCAACGGATGGTACCAACAAGGCAACGACTCTGGTCTCACGCTTCCCAACACAATGCCCCGCAACCCCAACGTCCCTCACGTGCCTCTCCACCCCCGTTCTTCCATGGACTCCTTCGCTTCGCAAGAGACCTCCGCCGCCAACTCCATCTACATGCCCCGCCGTGTCGAGAGTTTCATGGACCCCGAGGACGCGCGTATCTACCACAAGACTCAGCAAACACAAAAGCCTGCCGGAGGAGCCTTCTACGAAGAGCCACGAGGAGGACCCTACGAGGTCGGTGTGGGTGCTAGCAAGGGCATGTACAGCGAATCTGTTGACTCCATCGACGACGACTCTGTATACCAGTCCAAGGGCCCGCAACGACCTGCTCAGATGCGCACCAACAGCGACCTCGCCCACGCCCCAGCCCGCACATCGCCGCTGTCCAACGAGCAGAAGGGTCATGGTCTCGAGTCGCCTAAGCCTTCCTACAGCAGGACCAACAGCTCAGACCAGCGCCAGGGACGCAGCCCTCTTGCTCAGCAATACGTTCACACCGCACCTGGTGAGGATTATGAGCTACAGGCCCCCCAGCAAAGCAGCCTGATGCGTGATGTATCACCTGCGCCGCTAGGCCAACCTACGATGCCTGCGTCCAACCACGGACGCAGCGACTCAAGCGACTCCAAGAAGCGGAAGCGCCTCAGCAAGCAGCCCCGCAAGTAAACGCCTCTTTCCGCATGATCTAGCATCTTGATCTTTCTTCCATCTTCCGCCTAGAAGGCTGCATCAAACGACATACCAGCATTAACCTTTTCTTTCATCATCAAACTCTTGTGTGCGCATTGGATGTTCCCGGCGTTTTCAGCGAGCACCGCAACACACCGCGAGTGATTCTTACTTCTCGCAAAAACTCATTTCCTTACTGTACATATATTACATCATTACATGACGGGCGGGGTGTGTGTGGCTTTTGGATATAAAAACTACGCGTTCATGACTTGGTTCGCTCCTTCGGATGGCCTTGGGGTATATATGTTGTAGGAGCTATGTGATGGATCATACAAACATCACCCTTTTTCTTGCTTAATGTCTAGAAGTAACGTCGCTGTCTGGGACGTTGAATGAAATGGTCTTTACTGCCACACTTGATTTTACTGCTACGCTTGATATCACATGCAATGTGATGATATTATCAATTTGCAATAGAAGGTTTCGGCTTGATATTGGCTTACACATATGACTGCCTAGTGACAAACCAACTATATTGCTCATATCGCCTGCGAGGTCAGGATAACCCATGCGTTACTAGTAGAAAGTATACCAGTAATTGGCCAATCTTCCCACATCATCTCAAAGCCATGCATTGCTCGTGCCATCATACAAACTCACTTCCCCACCCCTCCTCCCTACCGATACAACAACCCCTCCACCTCCTCCGCAACCGCCAAACTACTAGTCAACCCCGGACTCTCCATCGCCAACAAATTCACAAACCCCTCATACCCCTCCTCCTTCTGAATCACAAAATCCTGGAAGTCCTTCCCTGAAGTCGCCGCTAGCTTCCCCAGTTTCGGTCGTATGCCCACGTAATCCGGTTGAATAGCTTTTCTATCCACACCGGGAAGGTATGTCTGGATATCATCGATAGCCTGCTTCATGTTTTTCGTGTTGGGGGAGTAGTCAGTGGGGGAATCTGTCCACTCGACATCTGGTCCGAATCGGATTCGCCCCGCCATGTCGAGCGTGAGATGGGTTCCTAGACCTCCATGGCCTGGTACGGGAGCCGGGTAGACGAGAGTGGAGGGTTTAGGCCGCGAGACAGCGTAGCTGAAATAAGATCCTTTTGCGTAGAAAGCCTTCCTATGTCGTTCTTTCGGCAAAATCATATTCTGGATGTCGACGGCGAAGAGACCCGCCGAGTTTACCAACGTATCGGCTGTTATACTGCTTTCCTCGCCATCCGCTCCCGTCGTTGTGATTTCCCAGCCAGAGCGTCCGGAATCGAGGGGGCGGATGTGTGTGACTGTTGATCTGAAGGCGCAGATTCCGCCAGAGTTTTCGAAATCGCCTTGCAGGTATTGCATCAAGCTGTGCGAATCTACGATGCCTGTGCTGGGGCTTTCTAGGACTCCTGCTTCGGCACGCACGTCTGGTTCGCGGCGGTGGGCTTCTTCTTTGCTGAGGAAACGGATGGGTACGTTTATGCTTTTGGCGAAGTCGTGGACTTTTTGGAGGGCGTCCATTTGTGCGGCGTCTTGGGCGACGATCCATTTTCCTGTGTTGCGGTGGGGGATGTCGTGTTGTTTACATAGCGAGTATAGCATGTCTTTTCCGTGGAGGCAGAGTTTGGTTTTGAGGGATGTGGGTCCGTAGTAGAGGCCTGCGTGTATGACTTCGCTGTTTCGTGAACTTGTTTCTGTGCCGACGTGGCCGTGTTTTTCTATTAGGACCGTCGAGGCGGAGTCGCGTTGTTGGAGTTTGCGGGCTATGGCTAGGCCTATTACGCCGCCGCCTATGACGGCGTGCGTGAAGTCGGCATGTCTTGGTATACTTGAGGAGAAATGTCTGGAGTTTGATGTGATTGATTTGAATTGCGGAGTTGTTCGAGAGAGGATGCGCAATGAGGCCATGATGGAAATTGGAGGATTAACGTCTAAAATCAGCGCAACGTGCTACAGAACAGACATCGACGTGTAAACAAGGCGAAGCAGAACCTGATCGCAGCGGAAGATAGACACTCGGGGTCAACGACAGTCTTGACAAGTGATGCTTATCGGTGGCTTGCATCTATTTTGGATGACGTTACGTGAAATGCCGTTCCTGACGCTAAACAGAGTGGGGTCTCCCATTATTACTTGAACTGGCATCAGAAGGGCACAGCGACTTCATACAGCCTCTCAGACTATAAACTAGGTCACTTCACTCGAAAAAGTACAATTTCTTGTGCGGTCGTGGTTTCTTCTCCAACAGACACCTCGTGGTACCTCATTCCTCCACCTAGATAACGTCATCGGCACCCCAACCTCCAAACCCCCGACATCGCAACCAGGCCAATGTTCACAACCCTCACTCGACGAACAATATCACGTCCACCAACCACCCTCATCCCCAAAAGAGCATTCCATAACACAGCTTCCAACTTCGCCTCACCGCTCGTCGACCGCGTAAACGCCGTCACAATGGCCTCCTCAACCGGCACCCCCAAAGTAACCTCCCTAGTCGACCTCCCCTCCTCAGAAGCCAAATGGGTAAAGTTACAAAAAGCCACCTACACCGACGCCAAAGGCAAAGAACGAATCTGGGAGATCGCCTCGAGGAAAACAACCGGCACCGCCGGCGTCGACGCCGTCGCAATGGGCAACATAATCTACCACCCCACCAAGCCCCCCTCCACAATCGTCGTAATCCAATTCAGGCCCCCAGTCAGCGGCTTCACAGTAGAATGGCCGGCCGGTCTAATCGACGCATCCGAAACCCCGCAGGAAGCCGCCGTCCGCGAACTCTACGAGGAAACGGGTTACAAAGGAAGGGTGATCTCCACTTCACCACCCGTAGCAGCGGATCCGGGGATGACGTCTGCGAATCTGTGTTTGTGCATGGTGGAAATTCATCTTAATGAGGGGGACCCGGAGCCGGAGCAGCATCTTGATGAAGGGGAGGATATTCAGAGGGTGAATATTCCGATTAGTGAGTTGTATGCGAGGTTGGAGGAGTTTGCGAAGGAGGGGTATGTTATTGCGGCTAAGTTGTATCATTGGGCGGCGGGTGCGCAGTATGCGATTGATCATCCGGAGTTGTTTGCGAAGGCGCATAAGAAGGAGGAGTGAGATGGCGTGTGGGGAGAGGGATGGATGGATGTTGACTTCTATGTAGTTGGTGTCAGAGGATCGTGCGGATGGTTGCATGGCCTTTTGGTAGAAGTCAACATCATGGCATAACTGGTCTGTTGCATCTCGAGAAATCAGATGGTGCCGCATCATGGTGGCACTTCACAGTGCTCAAAGAGCTTCAATATCATGTTCCAAAATCTCATTGCTGATGGACCAGCTCTAAACAATACCCACAATATCTATATACACCCTCCCCCTCCCCCTCCCTTCAAGCCTCTACCCCGCCTTCTCATCATCAATCTGCCTCCTCAAATCCTCCAACACCCCCTTCCTATTCTCCAAATGCCCCTGCAACCCCTCCACCTGTTCCCTCACCGTCTCAATCTCCTCCCTAATCCCACCCAGCCCTTTAACCGCACCACCCTCATCATTATCCAACTCCTTGAGCACATTCCTCTTATAATCAAGCAGAAGCTCCAGTTCACGCTTCACAAGCGCGGGCTTACTATCCTTACTCCTTCCATGCCGCCGATTCTCCGCCTCCTTCTCCACATCCGCAATCTTCTGTTCCAGCTCGCGCAGCTGCTTTTTCAAGCGCACTTCCTCCCAGTCTTCTGTTGTGCGGCCCCCGAAATCAGTGCCTTTGCCGCCGCGCGCGCCGTAGTTGGCTGCGCGGTCGCCGACGCCCAGGCGCGTGAGGTATGCGTCGCCGAATTTGGCTTTGCGGCCTGTGGCGGTGTTTTCGTCGCGGGTCGCGGCCCAGCGCGAGTTTGCGCTTGATTCAATGTCGTAGTCTATGTGCGCTTTTTCGAAACTGGCGCGCAGGCTTGGGGGCACGCTGCGGGGCACGCGGAAGCCTTCGCTGCGTTGGTTGAGGATGTGGAGGAAGGCGAGAGCGGCGTCTTTGCCGACGCTTTCTCGCGCTTTGGGGTTGACGAGGTTCCAGGCGAAGCGCACGTCTGAGTCGGGCACGTTGTCTAGGCTGTCGAAGAGGCCGGACAGGCTGTCGAAGGTTATGTTGCCGTGGCCGTCGCGGTTGGCTGTGTAGATTTCTTCGTATTTCGCTTTGTCTGACGGCGACATGTACCAGTCGAAGCCGTCGCGCAGACCGGGCGTGTCGTCATCGTCTTCGACGGTTTCGTAGGCGGGTTGCGAGCCGGAGAGGGCGCGGCCGGCTTGGACGAGGTGGGCTTTCGATTCGGGGACGAGCCAGTCGGGCAACGCTTTTGGTACATCCATGGATATCTATGGCATGCTGGTCAGTCCCTATCCTCTCTCAATCCTCTATCCTCCCAGTGCTTATGCAGACACATACCCCGTTGATCAGGTCAAAGATCAGGCGCATGGCGACACAGAACTCCTCAAAGTCGAGCTTGCCGTCATTGTCCACGTCGGCCAGATCCCACACCCTCTCCAGCTGATCATCGCGCAAATGTGAGTTCTTGAGCACCGGTGCAGCTTGCGCGCCGTCTAGGTGGGTGCCGCCGCCGCTGAGCGAGCTGAATATCTCCCAGTACTTTTCAATTTCGTCTTGCTCGATGCGGTTCGGCGCCATGATTGCGATCGGAATTGGCTTGTCTATACTGAGCGGCAGGGAAAGAGGCGACAGTTGTATACGTCGTGTGAGATTCGGGGGTGCTGGTTGGGGAATGTCGGGATGGCGGAGCTCTGGCCGCGCCTGCTGGGCTGGGGTACGTAGCTACCTGACGCTAGTCGTGCATCCACCGCCTGCCACTCCCATGCCTCACATGAGTGCTTTGTTCGCCGAGCTCTATGTTAACAACCAAATTCGTTCAACATCACTGCAAGTGCAAAAGAGCAAGCTTCATGTTATGATCTTCAATTCCACTAGATATATGCAACAACTCCGTATTACCACCACTTCAAAAGAGCGATGTAAGTACAACCCAGATTCCCAGACACCCGAGTTTTCCCATTTAATCGTGCGCCAGATGCAAAGGATACATGTTTTCTTCCAAAGGAAAGACCAAATGGCGTTACTGCCGTGCAGACATGTACAAACAACACCGCTAAATGCAATTAATTCTCAATCTTCTTCTCCTTCTTACATCATGTTGGCAAGCTCGTGGTCGATGGCTTGCGTGAGGAAAATCTTCCTCTCGCCAGTGAGCTGCATCTGTAGTCTTTGCTCCGCAAGTGCAATGATTTGCTTGCGCGTGACCTTGTCCAGGTCCGCGTCCTTGAGGCAGGCTTGAACCGTCTCGATGATTTGGCTATCCGTCGGGCCGTTCATCATGCTCTGGAAGTTGGTCGTGCTACCAGGTCGTGACATGCTGGCGCCATAGCTGAGAGGGCTGCGTCCACGGATCGGTGGTGTGGACGAGGCCATCAGGTTGTCTGAGCTCTGGAAGCCACCCATGCTCTGGCGTTGACCGTACGGTGAAGTGTTGTTGCCATTGTACATGTCACTCATGTTGCTCATCGACATGACGCGACTTTGGTGTGGGTTGTCTTGGTACCGCGACATGTTCGAGTATGTCGATTGACGGGTTTGCATGCCTTGGTATGGCCCAGGCGATTGCGGCGGCATGTGCGAAATGTGCTGCATGTTGGACATTACGGTCGATGCAGGCTTGACAGACGAGTAGACGGATTGCATGTCGTTCATCTCGTATGCTTCGTCTTCGTACGCATTGAAGCCACCCTTCTCAGTGGTCATGCCTGGGAGACCGCGACGACCGGGAAGCTCATTGCGCTCGGCGTACTCGTCCCAGCGCATCATAGGAATCGACTTGGGGTCAAAGCCCTCATCATCCGTCGTGAGAACCTGCTTCGTGCCTTGCTCGCCGATGACGACACGCGTGTTACCCCACGAGAAGTCGTCCATGTACCAGAAAGAATACATCGGAAGTGCGAGTGAGTAGATAGGGAAGGCCAGGAGGTAGATGATCATCCATCCCACATGCTGCCATTGTCGCTTGATGATGAAGATGAACGCCTGAAGACCGTACACTGCCGCCAACATGATGATGGAGAACATGGGGAATTGACCTTTGCCAGTCGAGACGGTGTAGACGAGGTATACCAGGTATGCGCAGATGGATGGCAGGACGAGAGTACCGAAGAGATCGATGAAGACGACGAATCGCATCGAGAAACAACAGAAACCACAGAGATCCTTCAGGAAGACGAGTTCGGCCAAGTTATGGATGGTTGAGTTGATCCATCGACGTCTCTGGGAGAGCAGAATGCTCCACGTGTCGGGGGCGGCTGTGAGAGCGTACGCATCGGGAATGAACTTGTACGACATGGCGGGGAAATGCTTCGTCATCAGAGTCGTCAGGTAACGATCCTCACCGAGCGAGAGGAGATTCTTCTTGTGCAGAGTGTCAACAACACAGTCGGCGTAGTCCTTGATAATCTTGTCCGAGATGATGAGAGGCTTGCCCTTGTCGGCTGTGCGTAGGCGGTACATGGTGAAACTAGTACGAATTAGCACCATATAATGCAGGTAGGGTTGGGTACTTACCATCCGGGCAAACAGGTAACACTGCCGAACAAACTCTCAAAGGCCTTGGACAGATGATGTGAAATGTAGTACTCGTAGACCTGGATCATAGTCCACCATGACCTGTCTTCGTTTTCCAAGCTCGTCTCACCGCAGATACCGGCAATCTTCGAGTCGTGGGCACACGCTGCTACGAGACGGTTAAGAGCATCGGGCTTGACCATGGTGTCGGCGTCGATCATGAGCAAATACTCGTATAGTTCCGGGTCAACACCAATGATGTTGTTGACCTGGTGAAACATTTCCAGCTCCAAGGGGTTCATGGCCGAGCGGTGGTGGACGCGGTTGAGGAAGCTCATGAGCAGAATTTGGGAGTCGCGCTTTCCTCGGTTACCTGGCTTAGACTTGTGCTGTTCCGACTCCTTACCCATCTTGACGACGACAAGGTATGGTACAACATTGCCTTCGAATTCGTACAGACCAGAATAGACCTTTCCGTAGTTGAGCTGCTGGCTTCCCTCGCCGACCGACCAAAATGGAAGGGCAGGAGGGTCGACCTTGGGGTCAACACCGAGGATGTCGAGTACAATCTTGGGCGTAGGACGATCGTTACCACCACCAACAATCATTCCGTCGCAAATGACACAGATGAGTTTTCGCTTATTGTCGTATGAGAGGGCAGTCAAAGAGTCCAAACTCTTTCGGATCGAATCCTCGCCCTCCGTATAGGCTGGCACCTGACAGATGACAAACTTATCTTGGTTTGCCGGGCGTTTGCGAGAGCCTAGTTGAAGTGCAGCCAAGAACTTGATGACGATAACCGAGCAGAGGATGATCGTGACAGCGAGTAGGATATAGTCGTTGACCTGACACTTGGCTGTCTTACGGAAGTCGACTTCGCCAACGTAGAACAAGTTGTCAAGACATTGCTTGTTGAATTGTTGCGCATTATTGTTGAGGTTGTTGCTGAAGTCCTCCTTGAGGTTGGAACCGGCGTTGCTCTTTACCATGTCAATCAGCTTAGCATCGAGGAAGTTGTATTGGTCCTGGTCCCGCATGTAGTCGATCGTGGCGAAGTAGTCAGTCAAGTCGTAAACCCTGTTGTCAAGCCTGAACCACATGTGATTCAGATCTTCACCTTCATCTTTGATCGTCTTCTCTTCCCAGACGAGGGGTCCCTTTTTGAATTCCTTCATAGCCGGGAGAAAGACGTCAGGGTACCAGGTCTCGCTCTTCAGAGCGGCGCTGTCTGGCATGTTTGTCCTTGAGCCAGATCCGTGGACAGCGATTGCGTTGAGATTCTCAGCGGTGGATTGGTTGAGTGTGAGCTGCAACACCCGGTTTTGAGGCGTGTCTTTGATCAGATTGGGGCAAGCGATGTATAGCGGAGGAACGACGTATGGGTCCATGTTGGCACCAGCCATTTCCATCATTCGATCCCGGGTAGCCTCGGTGTTAGAGTCACTGTGCTGCTTTTTCCAGAAGGAGGTTAAGTCGTATACGACACCACGATGGCTGACAAAGTAGTCGTCCTCGCCTTGATGCTGTGACACTTCTTTCTGATTCCAGACCTTGTCCTTGTTCGGGCACAAGAGTTTACCAAAAGCGACAATGTAGAAGACGATGGCGGCGTTGAGCAACACGATGAGTAGGACCAGGACGAACTTCTCTCGCCATGCCATGCGGACATCAGGTCGCTTCATGCGCCCAATCCACTTGAGGAGCGGTGAAGGGATCCAGAAGGTGAGGGCCCAGACGAAGCCAACCCACATCCTACGAGTACCAGTGAGCGGGGTTTCCGTGACGACGGCGTTGCCACCAGACTCCATGTCGTAGTAACTAACACCTTTGTTCTCGTCGCCCTTGCCTCCTAGACCGTAATCACCAGGTCCCGCGGTGGGAAGGGTGCGCGTGGTGGGGGCGATTGATTTTGCATCTGCTGCACCTGGCACGGCCAGACTGGTGGAACTCTGGAAAGGGTTCTGAGGGGCCGCAGACATATCCGGAAGAGGTGGGAAGAATGCACTTGCTGTAGGCGGGAGCGGGGTGGAGTATCCGTTATCCATGCCACCAGCTCCCATCATGCCACCCATCATGCTGGGAGAACCACCCATCTCATGCGTCTTCAGGTCGAGCTGCGACTCCGCCTCCCACCATGTGCCCTCCTTGACCCACACACGTTCTTTGCCGACCATGACTTCGCCGTTACTCCAACCGCGCTGCAGGGTCCAGTTTTGGATGCCTTCTTGACCGTCCATGCAGCCCAACGGAGCGTATCGGTCGTAGAATTCATGGTGATCGAAATCGGCAGTGAAGTCGAGGTTGCGGTTACGACGGTTGGCCCACTCGGGCAGTCGCCACTCGCGAAGTTGTCGAGAGACTACGCCAGCCTGCCAGGTGGAATTGAGGTCCTGGTTCAGCGAGGTGGGGATGACATCGGTGGGGTGGATTGCCAGTTGGAACCAGACTCTGCTACTGGCTACTGTCATGGGTAGGTCGAAACGGCCATATTTGCCCAGGACGATGCCGCTGCTGGGTACCGGGTTCAGGACCTTCTTCACAAAGTTGTCCTCATCGGGGATCTCAAGAGCGAGCTTTTCCAACACAGCCTCGCGCTTTTCTAGGTCAGCTTCCTTCTCGCGAAGAGCAGCCCCGTTGATGCCGAGGTCTGCTGCGCAGCTCTGCATGGCCTCGCGCATGCCCTCAAGGACAGAATTGCTGACAGGCGGCACCTGAACACCATCGTCGCGCATCTCGGCGTTGATGCCTTCGCTGTCGTCGAAGACAGTACGCAGAGCAATCGCTTTTCCGAGAGTACGGCTGGGGATTTCGACAACAGTAATGTTGACAATGTCTCCATCCTCTGATTCGTTGGGCGTCATCATGCCGCTGCCTTCACTATCGTCCATGGCATAGCCAGACTTGGCGCGTTGGATGTCCTCCTTGATCGAGTTGTTGGCGTGAGAGACAACAAAGTCGACGATGGCTTCGTAGATGCCACCGATGGCAACCTCGCGCTCGTTGGAGCCGAGCTTCTGGCGGAGAGTGTCTTCAGGCAGGTCCATGAGGTTCTCTACGTCCTCGCACACTGAAGCAAGAGATTCTTCGTCCATGAAGTAGTCGAGTGTGTTGCCAAGCTTCAACAGTCCAGTCAGACAACTAATAAGCCTGGTCAGCTTTTGGCCCTTGATGCCAATCGCCTTGAGGTTGGCGCGGAAGTCTTCGGCAGCGGCGGCATCGTCAGCATCGGGGAGGTAACTGGGAGGATCGTATGTTCCGGATCGTCGGAGAAGGGCGTAGTGGTCAAGAGACTGGATGTCCAAGTATTCCCTCTCCTGCCGGGAAGCCGAGCTCGAGTTGAGGTAGTAGAAGACATCGAAAGCGCGTGTGCCAGTCTTGCCAGGTACTTGGAGCAAGCCCTGCTGGACGTCCAGGCCGGAGGTGGACAACTTGATCTCAGCTCCGACGACACCGCCAGCAAGGTTGATGGTGAAGACGGCAGCCAGGGCCGAGTAGCGGGGGGTGGAGGGGTTCTCCGGTGTTACGCAGTGTGTGAATGCCTTGAGGGCTTCGAGTGCAGTATAGAAGTTGCCCGGGAGGGACAGAGGCAGGCTGGAGACAAAGGGCGAGAAGAGCGAGGGGCTCGAGTCGTGCAGCGAACTGCGCGGGTCAGTGGATGATGGTGGACGCAATGAAGTTGAATACATACGCAAGGACTATGCAGCCGTCCTCAGCTCTCCGGCGGGCATGTTCCCATGCCTTTCGCCCCAGCTCAAGGTCGACGGTGCCACCAATGCGGTCGTCGATAATGCTCTTGGCATTGACCCATGTGTTGACGACCAGACTGGTGCTGGCCTCGAGGTTGTACGAGCGGCCGTTCTTGTAGGCGGAATTGAGCGTGTTGAGCAGCGTCGTGGTGGATGTCTGCGAGGGCGAATTGCCTGGGCGCGATGCCGAGGCGGATGCCGTCGAGTAGACGGACATGCGGGAGTTGTTGACGAAACTCATGGTTGCGGGCTGAGGCGGGTCGCCCCTTCCGTGGATGCGAGTACCGTTACTATAGCGAGGGTAGGTGGAGGGTAACCGCGTGTTGACTGCAGCTGTCTTGTCTTCCCAGAGGTAAGTGTCTGGGCGAGTGCGGTACGGGTCGCGTGTTGATGCAACTATTACACGGCGACGGAGCAAAGGGCCAAGCGAGTGGACGGATTAAACGATTGTATGGAGAAGAACAAAATGCAGACAGCAAGAGAGGCCTCGTGGAACGCAGACCGAGCAGCAGTGATGTTTGTTGGCTCAGGGCGAGACGCATTCCCGGCCAGCTGCATGGGGCATGGCGGCGTATGGTTAGACAGGGTTAGCAGCATGACTAAGGCCGGGCCGAGGCAGCTCAATGCATCAACACCAGCCGGACATGGATGGCGAGTCTTGGTTTTCGTGGCCACTACCAGCTGCGGCACCGTCCCATGGGCCTGTGATACGAGCGGGTGGCGTGGATGCGATGCCAGCCCCTATTTTTAGCCCGATTTACTCATGTCGTCGATATTTCCACGCACCATATGGTGTGAACAAGCAATAGTCGGAGAATTCCTCTCACTTCATGACGGCCATCGCCATCTAATCGATAAGAGCAAAATCGACGGCGCATCTGGGTCTGCGGAGATGGCGCCCGACATCTGAAGCTTGTAACATGGCGCGCACTGCAGGCACATCCCAATATCCACCTCACGCCCTTTCATCTAGCTCTCATTTGTCTTTGGCTCCATGGTTTCAACACGACCGAATCACGCCGGGACAATTTCAGATCTCGACCTGACGTCAAAGCGCGCCCCTCGTTGGGACCGACAAAATCAATCCTTGTCTCTCCATTGCGGGCGCTACCCAAGGGTCTACTTTATCGTGAAGTCACGTACACAGCCTCCCGCTGTCTAGAGCAGTGGGCCTCCACACCAGCTGGCCCAACGTCTCCGGCCGAGCAAAAGAAACATCGGCTGACGGCTGTCGAGCGACAAAAAATTATCGAGAGCAGTTGGCGGCATGGGCATGCTCCGTCGCCGCGCAATCGATACGGTTTCGACGGTTAGTGCATTGAAGCGTGCAGCGATGATCGTTCCCGGGGGGCGCGCGACCGCTAGCACGCATGTCTGGTAGTGGTTCTCTGCCATGCGTCTCCGGGTCCCAGATGCACGTCTTCGCCTGGAGAAACAGGTGCAACGTGAGGGCAGTATCGTGCAGACGTGCTTCTCGGGGTCACGCCGTGTCGCGGTGCCATCCGACGTGCTGCGATGCTCGACGTCTCTCACGGCCTTTTCGTCGCATCAATAAGCAGGCGAGTGGAGCCGCAACGGGGATGCGAGGCAATAGGGCTGTTCAGCGTATTCTATTCTATTTTTGCGCCCCCTTTTCGTGATCGCTGGGTCTCCCAGTCAACACACGCCAAAAGGCGGCTGGTGCGGCGGCGGGCGAAGCTGAGCTAGAAGCATCGTAGCCCCATGCTCTCCAGCGCTCCGTCTGGTCCAGAGTAGAGTTAGACAGCATACCGTGCCGGCCCCTTTGCAACGCAACTCAACGGCTTTGGCTTTGGCATCCTTTACCTTCGTTTGTACACCCTTTCCACATTCGCTGATTGTAATTATTCCCGCCGCGTGTTTTTCTTGTTCCGCCTGTCCTGCCAGCAGCCCTGCGGACGCAACACCAACAACATTGAAGAGTCTCCACGACGCGCAGTTGCCCTCCGACCGTCGACCGCGCCTGCCTGACCCCTCGGTCTCCCACTCGCTCCCACGGGGACGCGGCTGCCCACCATGGCTTCCAACCCGCTGCAGAACCCCTCGCTGCCTTCGCTGCCCCAGCACCAGCAGAACGACACGGGCTTGACTTCGGCCCTCGCCAGCCGGTACCACGCACACCTCCCCATTGCCGCTCTCTCCTCCCAGGGCATTGTCGCCATCAACACATGCACGGACGCGAGTCTCGGTGTAGATGGCGGCAAAGAGGGAAGCGCCCACCAGGCCGCCGAGGACCTCTCGCACAGGGCCTACACGCGCCTGGGACACCGCTCCGAGGACCAAGCCATTGTCTTCCTGTGAGTACCCGAACTGCATCTCTCTGACAGCTCTAACATGTTCCAGTGGCGAGTCTGGCTCCGGAAAGACGACCATCCGCGGACACATGCTGAGGTCCTTCATGTCATTCTCCCAGACACCTCTCTCCAAGAAGATTGAACATGCCAACTTTGTCTTCGATGCCTTCACCACAACCAAGTCCCTCACAACCCCGCAAGCCTCCAAATCTGGCCTCTTATTAGAGCTCCAGTATAATACCACGACCGCGAACAACGCCACCCTGCTTGGCGCCCAATTCCTCGCCCACCGTCTCGAGCGCAGCCGCATCGCTTCCGTGCCGACTGGAGAGCGCACCTACCATGTCCTCTACTATCTCCTCGCTGGCACCAGTATCAACGAGAAGAAGCACCTGTTCCTCGACGCAGTAGGTGGAGAGGGCGCAGGCAACCGCACCTCGCTCGGCTCCAACAAGAGATGGCGCTATCTTGGACACCCTACACAGCTCAAGGTCGGCATCGATGACTCCAAGGGCTTCGCTGATTTCAAGGCCGCCCTCCGGAGGCTAGAATTTGGCAAAGAGAGCATTGCAGGCATCTGCGAGATCATGGCTACCATCATGCACATTGGTCAGCTCGAGTTCGAGATGGGCCAAAACACAACTCCTGCGCCTGATGAGAGCGGTGGCTACTCCCACGAAGGTGGTGAGTCCATCACGGTTGTCAAGAACCAGGAGTCTCTAGTACCCATTGCACAGTTCCTAGGCGTTGCCATATCCGATCTGGAGCAAAGCTTACGGTACAAGTCCAAGACTCTATACCGCGAGCGCGTTACCGTTATGCTGGACCCCAAGGGTGCCCGAGCCAATGCAGATGAGCTTGCCCGTTCTCTGTACTCGCTCCTCGTCACCTGGGTCATGGAGCAGATGAACTCAAGGATCTCAGTCCCATCCGAGCAGATCTCGAACACCGTGTCCATGGTCGACTTCCCAGGATTCGCCAACTTCGCCGCCACTGGGTCATCACTGGACCAGCTCCTCAACAACACTGCAAACGAGTCCCTCATCTCTTTCTGCCAAGAGAGCTTCTTCCAACGGCAAATCCAAGAGCTGGAAGCCGAAGAGATCTCTCTGCCGCCCATGGCCTTCTACGACAACACGGCTGTCAAGACCGGCCTCATGAAGCCCGGCAACGGTCTTCTGAGCATCCTAGACGACCAGATGCGCCGTGGCAAGACTGACATGCAGTTCCTCGAGGCCATTCGCAAGCGTTTCGACGGCAAGCACCAGGCTATTGTTCCTGGAAGCTTGACAGTCGTGCAACCCGGCAGCAACTTCCCTACCCCCAACACTTCGCCCACCTTTACCATTCGCCACTTCACTGGTGACATCGACTACAGTGTAGAGGGTCTTTTGGAGGAAAACGCTGAGCTCATCTCTGGCGACATGATGCACCTGCTCAAGTCCGCCCAGGCTCCCTTCGTTCAACAGCTCTTTGGACAAGAGGCTCTTCAGAAGATGACGCACCCTAAGGAAAAGTCAGCCATTGTCCAGGCTACTGTCAGCTCCAAACCTACACGCCAACCCAGCATGGCGAAGCGGAAGGCCGACAAGACTGGTCGATTCGGACGTCAATTGAACGTATTCGACGAGGATGCCATTAGTGATGCAGAGAGTAACATCTCGGGCACGAAGAAGCCCGGTGAATCTCAGAAGCAGACTGGTGCCGCAGGCCAGTTCATCAGCTCATTGAGGACCATCGAATCGACAATGCGCAAAGCCAACGCCTACTTCGTCTTTTGCTTGAAACCAAATGACCGAAGGATCGCCAACCAGTTCGACAGCAAATGCGTCCGTCAACAAGTTCAGGCTCTGGGCATCGCCGAGATCAGCCAACGTCTTCGGGTGGCTGACTTCAGCATCTTCATGCCTTTTGCCGAGTTCCTTGGGCTTGCACAGACTGACCTTGCCATCGTTGGAAGCGACAAGGAGAAGGCTGAAATGGTTCTTGATCACAAGCCGTGGCGGGAGAATGAAGTTCGTGTGGGTGCCACTGGTGTCTTCTTGAGCGAGAAGTGCTGGCTCGAAATCGCCAACGTTTCAAACATCGCTCCTTACGCCCGTGGTCCCGCTGACTCCAACGACAATCTGCTTACTCCCGATGCTGGTCGCTCATACGGGGACGTCCGAGCCGGTCTTCTCTCGCCTTCACCTGGTGCTTATTACGACGACAAGAGCGGCAACTACTTTGGCCAGAGGGATATCGATGCTCGCTCAGAGGCGCCATCTGGCATCACGAATGGCGACATGTTCCACGGCTTGGAACAGCCCAAGGCTATTGACGACGAGAAGGCTGCTGAAGCCAAGCTACAAGAGGTCGAGACCATTCCCACCTCAAGCAGTCGAAAGAGATGGGTGTTCATTGTCTACCTCTTGACATGGCTCATTCCTGACTTTGCTATTCGGTACATCGGACGTATCAAACGCAAAGACGTACGCATGGCATGGCGAGAGAAGTTGGCTATTAACATGATTATTTGGTGGAGTTGTGCCTTCGTCATCTTCCTCATGATAGGCTTCCCCGCGGTCATCTGCCCGAAACAACACGTCTACTCTTCTGCCGAACTGACATCCTTCAACGGCAAGGATGGAAACGAGGCCTACGTTGCCATCCGCGGTATCGTCTACGACTTGGGAGAGTTCATCCCTCACCACTATCCGAGCATCGTTCCACAGAAGAACCTGGAGAAGTATGCTGGAAAGGATGCTACCAATCTGTTCCCCGTACAAGTCTCTTCTCTGTGCTTGGGCAAGGAAGGAAAGGGAATCAACCCAGCCGTTCAGCTGAACTACAAGAACTCCAACTACACCGACTCCGCCGTGAACAACCTCATCAGTACCACCGACATCAACGCGCAATACCACGACTTCCGATCCTTCACAAACGACAGTCGTGGGGATTGGTGGTTCGAGCAACAGATGTTCCTCAAGGCCAACTACATGAAGGGTCGTGTTGGATACAGCCCCGAATACCTGAAGACACTTGGAAACAAAGGCAACTCGATCGCTTACATGAATGGTCGTGTATACGATTTCACGGATTACATCCCTGGTGGTCGTGAAGTCAAGTTCAAGGTCGGCGAAGAGCCTGATGACAAGAACATTGATACCGATTTCATGGACCCAAGCGTTGTGGACATCTTCCGAGTTCAAGCCGGTAAAGACATCACCAAATACTGGCAGAACCTCCAGTTGAATGCGCAAACAAAGGCGAACATGGAGACCTGCATGAACAACCTGTTTTACGTAGGCGATCTGGACACCAGAAACTCGGCCAAATGTCTGTTCGCCAAGTACTTCCTCCTCGCAATCTCCATTCTCTTGGTCAGTGTCATCGGATTCAAGTTCCTTGCGGCCCTTCAGTTCAGCCGGAAGACCGACCCGGAGAACATCGACAAGTTCATCATCTGCACTGTGCCTGCCTACACCGAAGACGAAGAATCCCTCCGTCGCGCAATCGATTCCGCCGCCAGGATGAAGTATGATGACAAGCGCAAACTACTTGTCATTGTCTGCGATGGTATGATTATCGGTCAAGGCAACGACAAGCCCACTCCTCGCATCGTTCTCGACATTCTTGGTGTTCCCGAGGCTACCGATCCCGAGCCTCTCAGCTTTGAGAGTTTGGGTGAAGGTCAAAAGCAGCACAACATGGGCAAATGTTACTCGGGTCTCTATGAGGTACAGGGTCACATTGTGCCTTTCTTGGTCGTTGTCAAGATTGGCAAGCCTTCGGAAGTCTCCAAGCCTGGTAACCGCGGAAAGCGTGACTCGCAGATCATCCTCATGCGATTCCTAAACCGTGTGCACTACAACCTCCCCATGACACCGCTTGAGCTCGAAATGCACCATCAGATTCGGAATATTATTGGAGTCAACCCGACCTTCTACGAGTTCCTCCTCCAAATTGATGCCGATACCGAAGTCGCACCTGACGCCGCCACTCGATTCGTCGCAGCCTTCCTCCACGACACCCGCCTCCTTGCTATTTGTGGTGAAACCGCTCTTACCAACGCCAAGTCTTCGTTCGTTACCATGATGCAAGTTTACGAATACTTCATCTCTCACAACCTGACCAAGGCTTTCGAGAGCTTGTTCGGTTCCGTCACTTGTCTTCCTGGTTGTTTCACCATGTACCGCATTCGCGCTGCCGAGTCTGGAAAGCCACTGTTCGTTAGCAAGGAGGTCGTCGAAGCCTACCAAGAGATTCGTGTCGACACTCTACACACGAAGAACCTGTTGCATCTAGGAGAAGATCGCTTCTTGACCACGCTACTTCTCAAGTTCCATCCCAAGTACAAGACCAAGTACACGATGCGAGCACACGCTTGGACTGTCGCACCTGACAGCTGGTCCGTCTTCATGTCTCAACGTCGTCGCTGGATCAACTCTACTGTGCACAACCTGATTGAACTGATTCCGCTTACGCAGCTTTGTGGTTTCTGCTGCTTCAGTATGCGCTTCATCGTCTTCATGGATCTTCTTTCAACGGTTGTGCAGCCCGTCATTGTTGTCTACATCGGCTATCTCATCTACACGCTGGTGTGGTCCCCCGACATCGTCCCTGTCACTGCGTTTATTCTTCTTGGTGCCATCTATGGTCTGCAGGCTATCATCTTCATCATCCGACGCAAGTGGGAAATGATTGGTTGGATGATTATCTACATCTTCGCAACACCTGTCTTCGCCTTCGGCCTGCCTTTGTACTCGTTCTGGTACATGGACGACTTCTCGTGGGGTAACACTCGTGTCGTTGTTGGTGAAAAGGGTCAGAAGGTTCTTGTCACAGATGAAGGCAAGTTTGATCCTGCCAGCATCCCCAAGAAGAGGTGGGAGGAGTACCAGGCGGAGATGTGGGAGCAGCACACCATCCGGGACGACCGCTCCGAGGTTTCAGGATACACGTACGCCACCAGGAAGCCTTTCGGAGGCGGATCTGTCGCTGGCTCAGAGTATGGAGGCATGACACCATCTCGCTCTGCGTCTCACCTTGGTCTCCCACGCTACGACAACCACTCACGATTGAGCCTCGCGCAGAGCGGATACGGTGCGGACAGCATGGAAATGTCGAACCTGCCAAGTGACGATGCCATCTTGATGGAGATCAAGGACATTCTATCCAAGTCTGATCTCATGAACGTCACGAAGAAACAGATCAAGGGCGAACTAGAGCAAAGGTATGTCAATCTCCATTTGTTTGCACAACCAACACTAACATCATCACAGATTCGGATGCGATCTCACTCTCAAGAAGCAATTCATCGGCTCAGCTGTCGAGTCACTGCTCATCAGCGGCCAGCTCTACTAGGCCGTTGTGCCTTTAGTTTGTCACGGCTTCGTTGATGCTTTATGACTCTACGTGTTGCCAAAAGATACCGTTTCGTTGTCAGTCAGTCATACAGCCATGTCAGGCCTCAGCGCTTGGCTTTTATCGCTACTATTGTAATATCGACATTGCATTCTCTCATTGGGTCGGAGTTACAGACCCTGGTACGGCGTTGAATGTATTGGGATTAAATGGAGCAACACGTTTTGTGTTTTGTCGTCATTTGAGTGTTATTTGCGTCGGATGGTAAAACATGGGTGTAGATTTGGGTTGTAGCATGAGAGAATAGCTATGAAGAATCGCATACGGATACACATCACACATCTCCCATGACTTATCCATTCATGCGCTGATCCTTTTCATCACATGTGTCACCGGTCACGAGTAAAGCTTAGAAGAACAGATGAGTCAAGAGTAGTCATGCTACCAAAATCGAGCATGAAGAACGTCTGAAGATGATTCAGTGCAGGCCTCCATGGCAGTGATTGGTCCGAGCGCCTCCTACCCCTCCACAGCTAGCCGTTCGCCGCCCGCCGCCACACAGAACAATCGATAACTCCAACGGAATTTCGCAGCAGCCCGTGTGCGTTTGCATTTTCCTGTCACTCTTTTGCGGTCCAGGCCTTTGTTGGTTTACTCGGGACCCCTTCTCCTTCGGCTCCGCTTTTACCTGCTCCTGCCTGCACTGTGTGGCGCGCCTGCCTGCTTGAGCACTTGCGATTTCTACCGTGCATTCCCACAACCACAAGTGCCACCCGTCGAGTGCACCCCACACCCCAAGTAATACACCGCACACATAATGCCGCCCAAGAAGAAGAACAACAAGAAGGCGCAGGACGACGACTGGGAAGCCGAGCTCGGCGAGTCTGTCGCGCCCCAGGATGCCGCTGCAGCTGATGCCGCGCCTGAGGATGCTGCCGCCGAAGACGATGCTGCTGGCGGCGGCCTGATGGCGGCGCTTGCGAAGCGCGGCAAGAAGAAGAACAAGAAGGGCGCCAACACCGAAGTGGAAGGCGAAGACCCGCCTGTTGACGGCGCGAATGGAGACTTCGACGCCAAGGCACCCCAAGAAGGAACCTTCGACGACGATGACGACGATGTCTTTGCTGGAAACTACGGCAAGAAGAAGGGCAAGGGTGGCGCTGCTGCGAAAGCAGAGGAGCCTGTCGAGGAGAAGACGGACGATGCTCCTCGTGTAAAGACCAAGGCAGAGAAGGAGAAAGAAAAGAAGGAGAAGGAGAAGCAGCGAAAGAAGGAATTGGTATGTTCGCAGCATCTACCATGTTCATCGCATGAGTGTGTACTGACCGCATGCTAGGCTGCGAAGAAGAAGGCCACTGGTCCTGCCAAAGCCGAACCCGCGAAGGCTGCCGAAGCCAAGCCAGAAGCCGCTGCTGCACCCTCAGCCGCTACCGCAGACACCACCCCCGCTGCTGGTGGCAAGAAGAAGAAGCTCAACCCTGCGCTAGCTGCCCTTCAAAAACAACAGGAAGAGCGCAAGAGGAGGGAGGAAGAGATTGCGCGCGCAGAAGCCGAAGAGAGAGCTAGGCTGGAGGCGCTTGAGGCACAAGAGGCCGAGGAACAGAAGAAGAAAGAGGAAGCGAAGGCTCTGAAGAAGCAGCGAGAGAAGGAAAAGATCGAGCAGCTGAAGAAAGAGGGCAAGTACATGACAAAGGCTCAGAAAGAGGCCAAGGCAAAGAACGAACTCCGTCTGCAGCAGCTGCTTGAGCAAGGTGGCACAAAGGTTGCTGGACTTGCCGACGAGGCTGACAAGAAGAAGAAGCCAGTGTACGATGACCGCAAGAAAAAGAAGAAGAAGCAAGCCGAGACCCAACAGGAGAAGGAGGCTCGCGAAGCTGAGGAGGCCGCCAAGAAGCTAGAGGAACTCAAGCTAGCCGAAGAGCAAGCCGCCGCTGCAGCTGAGGCCGCAGAGAAGGCTAAACTTGACGCCGAAGCGAAGAAGGGCGAGGACGGTGACTCTGCCGACGACTGGGAAGCCCAAGCTGACGAGTTGGAGGGAGTCAAAGACAGCTGGGATGTTGATACCGACGAGGAAGAAGAGCGCAAAGCAAGCGAGAAGAAGGCCAAGGAAGAGAAGGCGGCAGCGGAGAAGTCTACAGCAGACGAAGCCTCCAAGTCCAAGGATACCAGCTCAGACTCTGATTCCGAAGACGACAGCGAAGACGATTCATCCGAAGACGAGGAAGGCACTGCTACCCAGCGTGCCGAAGCCGCTCGTAAAGCTGCCGCCGCCGAAAGACGGAAGCAGGCACACGAGGAGGCTCTTGCCGCGCGGTCAAAGGACAATCTGCGATCTCCCATTTGCTGTATTCTTGGTCACGTCGATACTGGTAAAACGAAGCTGCTCGACAAGATCCGTCAGACCAACGTGCAAGAAGGCGAGGCCGGAGGTATCACACAACAAATTGGTGCCACCTACTTCCCCGTCGAGGCACTTCAGAAGAAGGTTGCTGTCGTTAACAAGGACAACGAATTCGTCTTCAATGTCCCCGGTCTCCTAGTCATCGATACACCTGGTCACGAGTCTTTCACCAACCTCCGGTCTCGTGGTTCCTCGCTTTGCAACATTGCTATCCTCGTCATTGATATCATGCACGGTCTTGAACCTCAAACCATCGAATCGATGAAGCTACTCCGAGACAGGCGCACACCTTTCATTGTCGCTCTCAACAAGATCGATCGTCTGTTCGGCTGGAAGAAGATCGATAACAACGGTTTCGAAGACAGTTTGAGCCTCCAAAAGGCGTCCGTTCAGTCCGAGTTTGAGGAGCGATGGACCTTTGTTCGCACCCAACTCCAAGAACAAGGTTTCAACTCGGAGATCTTCAACCGAAACAAGAGCATGTCCAAGTTCGTCTCCGTGTGCCCAACATCAGCGCATACCGGAGAAGGTATTCCAGACATGATCAAGCTCATCGTCAGACTCACGCAAGAGCGTCTGACCAATAACCTCATGTACCTTTCTGAGGTTGAGTGTACTGTGCTTGAAGTCAAGGTCATCGAAGGTCTCGGTACTACTATCGATGTTATCTTGTCCAACGGTGTCCTTCACGAAGGTGACCGGATAGTGCTATGTGGTAACCCAGAGCCCATAGTGACGAACATTCGAGCGTTATTGACACCGGCTGAGATGAAAGAGTTGCGTGTCAAGTCGCAATACGTGCACAACAAGGAAGTAAAGGCTGCTATGGGTATCAAGATCGCCGCCGACGGTCTTGACCAAGCCATTGCAGGTTCGCGTCTGCTTGTTGTCGGTCCGAATGACGATGAGGAGGATCTCATGGACGAGGTTATGGGTGATCTAGCCCATTTGCTCAGCAAAGTCTCCAAGACTGGTCGTGGTGTCTCCGTACAAGCGTCTACCCTTGGTTCGCTCGAAGCGCTCCTTGAGTTCCTGCGTGTCTCCAAGATTCCCGTCGCCACCATCTCCATCGGTCCTGTCTTCAGAAAGGACGTCCTTCGAGCAGGTATCATGTTAGAAAAGGCTAAGGAATACGCTGTCATGCTGTGTTTCGACGTCAAGGTCGACAAGGACGCCAAGGCATACGCAGAGGAAATCGGTGTCAAGATCTTCGAAGCCGACATCATCTACCACTTGTTCGACAAGTTCACAGCGCACATGAAGCAGCTCGAGGAACAGCGGAAGGAGGATTCAAAGATGTTAGCCGTCTTCCCCTGCGTACTCAAGCCCGTTGCTGTCTTCAACAAGAAGGATCCCATCATCATTGGTGTGGATGTCACTGAAGGTGCTCTGAGGATGACAACGCCCATTTGCGCGGTCAAGAAGAACGCTACCACCGGTGCCAAGGAGCTCGTTCATCTAGGCAGAGTGTAAGTTGTCCCATACCTTTCCTTTCAGATCACCTTACTAATCTTTTTAATAGCACGTCCATCGAGCGCGACCACAAACCCATGCAAATCTGCAAGCGAGGCCAGCCCTCAGTCGCCGTCAAAATCGAAGGCTCCAACCAGCCCATGTACGGTCGCCACTTGGAAGAAGACGATATCCTCTACTCTGCTATTAGCAGAAAGAGTATCGACACCCTCAAGGAGTACTTCAGGAGCGATGTTAGTCAGGATGAGTGGAAGTTGATTGTGCAGTTGAAGAATGTGCTTGATGTGCAGTAAAAGGTGGGCAGGCATGGAAGGGAGCTTAGGGGGATGTGTTAGTTTGCAGAGGTGGTGGTGGTTAGATGGTGGTAGTGTATGATTTTAAAGTTTATTTAGTGTGTGTTTGACCACTGTCTTGTGGTTTCTTTTTTTCTTGCCTTTCTAGGCGCGAGGCAATAGCATTTGTTTGGCGTTGTAGTGCAACATATTCATCTAAACTCTGCTTTTCGCAACTGGACTTTCCTCCTTGCATTCGAAGGTAGGATAACTTGATATGCTCACTCAGGCTCTCAACGCTATCCCGTAATTGACACCGTCAGCAAGCCTGCTGCGCGCATGGCGATTTGGCTTGGAAGACCTCCCTTCTCCGTGTCTTGTTTCTTAAACCTTTGGATGTGGCTATCTGACACTGATTCGTTCCGGTGCAGTCAAGGATGATCGCTCCAGGTGTTGCGCTCTGAATTCAACGCCCTGACCTCATGCTGAAGAGATGTCCGCTGGTATGCTCTCGATATCCTCCTTTCAACTTGCTCAAACTCCGATCATCCTCTTCGTCGTCGCTGGAAACTGGCTAGACCAACATGGGGCAGCGGTGCAGCATGCCAGATACCTCCACCGGAGCAGTTTGGACTGTGTGCTTGGGTCTGCATCGCTGTCGTAGGGAGACATGGCAACGATCGCAACGATTTTGTCGTACTCGGGAACTTGACGTCTTCAACAACTTTGATCTTCATCTGGGTTTTCGCGTCGACTTTGATAGATGAAGGGATGGATTCGGTTGTCGATGATCTAGGCGACGCGTCCTTGGTGAGAGCTGGGAAGAGAGCACGCGCGATCTCGAGCGATAGGACTGAGGACATAATGAATAGGGAGCTCTTGTAAAGACGGCTTGTCGCGCAAGTCACGAATGCGCAAAGGTGGATTGAGGTTGAGTCGTTGCTATCGTTCAAGGATGTTGAATTTCATCACGGCATGCACCAGCGCGAAGTTATACTTCATCGCGCCGTTCTCGTGCTGCTTGCGCAAGTTTGCGATTACGCAGGCGATGCAGTGGCTCAGTCATAGTTTTCGCAATCTTACCTTCATCCATCGTGAGCGTCGTGGTAGATGAGCCTCTACGGACGCGTGGGGGAGTAGTGGTGGTGTTGGTGTTTTGGCGCGATTGGCTGGGTCGGATCTGCGATTAGCGGGCGCAGTACTGCAGGATCTACCATGAAGGATAGCCTAAGGCTCCAGCGATGTCTTTTGGCAACGGTTGCGAGACTTTGTTTCCTCCCTATCCTTCGCTCCCCACCCCCGGCGTAACTTTTCTTCTTGCTGCGATAGTCCGCGATTCTAGGTGGGTTGGGTGTGAACGCGTCTACGGGGCTCAGGCAGGATCACTTCGGCGAGGAGTCAGGGCTTCCAGCTCAGACCGCTGTGACATGCGCTGCTGATTCGCGACACGCTGTTCGAAACTATGCTGCAGATTTCATCAGAGCGCGACAAGAGCTAGGATCCCGGCCATGTACATGTCCTTCGTCATCGCGTTACCAGCTCTCTGGCTGGACTGGAAGCCAGCTCGGTAGGTACGTGTTTGTGCGCTGCTCGGCGACCTAAAGATAACCAGCCTTCGTGCCGGTGAGCGCATTTCTCTACGCACATCAAGAATCCACATGGTATTCTTGTGATCATTATGAGTAACTACAAAATGTTGAGATCGAAGAAAGGACGTCATCATGCTCGACTCGCCAGTGTAGCGCCCGGCACGGTCCCGAACTTTAGCTTCACACGATCCACAATTTCAGCCGCATCTTGATCTCGAACAAGCTCACCATGCCGATTCTTGGGAAAGATCTGAGCCAGGATCGGCCATGTACAGTTTCGATACCTACCAATCCTGATCGTAGAACTCTTTGTCCATATCTGATCAACGCCAAACTAACACACAAGCGGCGATCATGCCGTCTGTTCAGAACATCTGCTTATCGGAATCTCATCAGGGTGGGTCATACTAAGATCGTGGCGCGAGTGACTCTGTCATGTCCTGCAAAGGTTCTGTCGAAATTTTGCCAGCTGTTGCTGCCCTCGCCACAGCAAAGTGAAGGATACACAGCATGGCTCTTCCGAATGCTTCACGACCCGTTTCCTGGTCGAATACTACAGCAGCATCGACAAGACCACCAAGTCCTGTCAACATCGAAAAGGACCATGACAAAAGTCGCCAATCGTCGACGATAGCAGACTTCAATCCAGGCATCGATCCCGAAAAAGGCTCTCCACAGAATGCAGGTCAAGAAGCAACACCCAGCGCTCCTCATACCTCATCACAAGATCGCCCTTCAGCGCTCGACTGGGACGGTCCCGAAGATCCTCTGAATCCTCACAACTGGAGTGCAGCGCGAAAATGGTATCAAACATACACGATATCAGGCATCGCATTTGTAGGAACCTTCGCATCATCCGTCTTCACACCCGCCATCGAACAATCAGCATCAGAGCTCCACTCCACCCAACTCATCGCAACCTTCGCATACTCCATATACGCTCTCGGACTCGCTTTCGGCGGACCATTCGCCGCGCCTCTGAGCGAGACATTCGGACGGCGACCCCTCATCTTCATCAGTCTGCCTATCTTCGCGCTCTTCATACTCGGGACGGGTTTCGCGCAAAGTATGGCGAGTCTGGTGGTGCTAAGGTTCTGGGCTGGTTTCTTCGCTGCTCCCAGTTTGAGCATGGGGTCAGGCACCCTGAGCGATATCTGGCCGCCTGAGAAGCGTTCTGGTCCCATGTCGCTGTATGTCGCAACACCGTTCATGGGCCCAGCCTTAGGGCCGATCTTGGGTGCTGCAGTGACACAGACACGTGGCTGGCGCTGGACTTCCTGGTTGATACTTTTCTTTACTATTGTGCTTGTCATTGCACCTGCACCGTTCTACAAGGAGTCGTACAAGCCTGTCCTCCTTCGTCAGCGCGCAAAGAAGCGGAATCTTCCGCTGCCGCGATCGCCGACTGAAGGCATGTCGCTGCCGAAGATTGTCAGTACATATGCGACCAAGACGCTCACTCGGCCTATGCATATGCTCCTCACCGAGCCGATCGTGGCCACGTTCAATACGTACTCTGCATTCAACTTCGGCTTGCTATACGCCTTCTTCGCCGCTTTTCCATACGTCTTCGCGACAGAGTATGGCTTCGACAGTGTCTCAACAGGTTACACGTTCCTGGGTTTGGGCGTTGGCGTCATCATTGCTACGATCTGTATCGTGTCTTTTAGTAAGCTTTACTACCTGCCTCGCGTACGCAAAGCGATTGCAGAGAAGACTCCAGCACCGGCTTTCGCAACGTCGCGACTAGCACCTGAAAAGCGATTGCCTCTTGCATTCGCTGGTGGTCCTATTCTCACTATTGGCCTCTTCCTTTTCGGATGGTCGGCCGCTTACCGCGTCCATTGGATCGTACCGACCATCGCCGAAGCCTTCTTCGGAGGGGGTAATATGCTCATTTTCATGGCGTGCATGATGTATATTACAGACACCTACGGACCTTTGTACAGCGCCAGTGCCATGGCTTCGAACGCCATATTGCGATATGTACTTGGCGGAACCTTTCCTCTTTTCGCAGTCCAGATGTTTCGACGGCTCGGTCCGCAGTGGGCGTGTACGTTGTTGGGTTGTTTGAGCATTCTGGGTGCGTGTATACCATTTGTGTTGGCGAGGTATGGCGAGACGTTGAGGAGTAGGAGTGGGTACAAGAGGAGCGGTTAGACAGACGACATGCAGCGCAATATTCGAATATAACCTTCAATTTGCCTGGAAATTCAACCAAGAATCGATATGCGTTACATTCGCGCAATACCAAGACGTTCGCAGGACGGAAGCGTCCTAAGTGTGGTTTTGAAGTCTTCCAAGGTTGTCAGATCGATTGGAATCATGGGACACTGTTCGGTAGTTTCGGCGCAATGATGCCGCGAGATAAACTACGTACCCCGAGCGTAAAAACACATGTGTACCCGTACATCGATACTCAAAACAACACCATATCTTTCCAAAGCAACAATGCGTTTTCCGAACCCTCTCAATGCAGACTGGGCATGGCCACTTTACAGAGATGGGCCCATCGAAGGAGCCTTCGAACTCGACCTTGCCAATGGCATCGACGAGGCCGTCGCAACAAGCGTCACGCGTCCCTGGCTCTTCGCCTTTAAGCCCACCACGTCTACACCAAACGGACGAAATATCCTTATTCTAGGTGGAGGAGGATACATCGAGCTCATGGTGGGAAGAGAAGGTGTGCAGGTAGCCAGATGGCTAGCAGGGCTAGGATTTCATGCCTTCGTGCTCATACATCGTTTTCCGAATAAAGAGACGGGCATTCAGGCGCCAATTGACGACGCCAGACGGGCGCTCACAATGTTTTATGAGAAGGGCTTTGGAGTACGCCCTATGGGTGTATGCGGTCTCTCATCCGGTGGTCATCTCGCTGCATCGCTACTCTCGACGTATCCCACCTGTTGGAGCAACCCGAATGCCGAAAGTGGTGTTCCATACCTTGAATTCGCTATCATTGGCTATGCGCCCATCTCGACGAATGCAAAAGGACGCCAGATCATTCCGAACAAGCCAGCGCTGGAGCCGCCGGAGAAACAGGCGCTTTACGATACGGTGCAGCCAGACGTACAGTTGGAGAGCAGGGTTCCGCCAACCTTCATAGTGTATGCTGGAAATGATCCGGTCGTGCCGGTGGTGAATGCATATAGGCTCGCTGAAGGCATCATGAAAGCTGGTGCTCCTGTAGAGCTTCACGTTTTCTCGGATGCGCCGCACGGGTTTGCATTGGACACGCTGGGACTTCCGGTGAGCGATTGGCCGAGCATGTGTGAAAAGTGGATGAGACAGGGTGGATTTCTGAGCTAGAAGTAGGGCTTCATGTTTTACATCTTCTATCTAGCCGAATACAAGACATAGGCATCGTTGGAAATGACCTGTCTATGCAAGCACTCGCATAACCAGGCGCATCTAGCGAGACCAACGTAAACTGTTTACTGGCGTGAGAATTCCGCTGGATACTGCTAGGGGCCATGAATCTCTTTTGTCAAGCTATATAAGGTAAAGCCCGTTCTTCCGATGAACACGCGGCATGATGAAGGTCAAAATGGTCGAGCCCATAGACTTCGAATGCTCTACAAATCTCTTGATGGCCCAGACTCTGAGCAAAGGCATATACGCTCCAAACTTTTGAGGCACCTAGCCTAACAATACTCTGGGGCAAAAGCAACTTGACACATGCCAGGTGTCCTCCAGAAGTTGCAAGATACAATGCTGTATGTCCTGCGTTCGTAGGTATTGAGATGTCAACCAAGTTCCCAAGCAACAGGTTCACGATCGGTAAGTAACCTTTGTGTGCTGCTATGGCAAGCGGTGTATATCCGTAATTGTCTTGTCGATCGGGGAACATGTCTTTCTTGCATAGGAACTTGAAGATATCAACGTGCCCAATGCTTGCCGCATACCAGAGGGGACTGCGTCCATGGGCATCGGGGATATGGCAAGGGTAGCCACTCAGGTATTCGATGACGTTTTTCTTCCCTCGCATAGCCGCAAGTCCGATTGCATTACTCTGGGTACTGTCTCTTACGGCCGTGGCATTCGGATATGTATTCTCATAGTTTTTGAAGAACTTCATGATATGGACGTGCCCGGCAAAAGCAGCCCACATCATTGGAGACCGACGCCGAGCCCCAAGTTGGCCATACCTGGTGTCCACACATACAGGGTTTTCGGTATTCGAGGTTAACTCGTGAAGGGCGACTTCCATCTTCCAGATTGTTGCACAAGTTGTTAGATCTCCAGAAATGACTGCAATGTCCAATGGAAATAGACCATTCGCAGCTTCGACACTGGGAGAAACTTCTGACCGAACAAGCTCTAGTAAGCGGTCATGATTCCCATCGCAGCAAGAAAGATACAAGCTTGAACGCTGGAGGCTATCTATGGCGCGCATGTCATCGGGCGACCATTCCTTCAAGGATTTTGCGTCGTACAGAATGTGGGACACAGACCGACCCAAGCAATCCTGGACATTGCGTTGCCGAAGTCGTGAAGCAATGGTGGGTATACTAGCGAACGCACTGGGGATGAAATGATGACAGGTTTTCAGCGAAGTCGGAATGTGCATCTGCAAGTGATTGAAAAGATTGTCGACAGCAAGAAGGAAACCTTCTCTGTATAGAAGGAACAATTCGACGTTGTCGTTCAGCAGATGAGGCTGATCGCGGAAAAGCTTCATCTGGAGCACATACGAAAGACCAGGATAATCAGAGGTATTCCAAGAGGTGGCCTTCTGATGCAAGGTTTCCAATGCGACTTGATCGCTGCTCCATGTTGCGGATTTTGCGAATCGGGTGGTTTTCAGAGTAGACTGAGCAAGGAAAATACCAAGTCCAGTTCCCACTTCAAGTGCGTGTGTTTCAAGTTCATCAGCGAGAAAGCGCAGTTCGTTCACAAGCAACTGTACTTTCGGCATACAGTCTCTTGGATCTTGGTATCGCGTATCATATGTGAATGGCGTAGTCATTTCACTGGCTACTGCAACAAGCTCCTCGATAGCTATGTTGACGACCTCAGCAACTGATAGGAGTAATACACTACAGACAGTTAGTTGCCCAAAAACGAATGTTACCAAACTTGTATGACATACGCTTGCATGATCCGTCGCCTGGTGAGACCAGGCTGATCTGTGATGTGCCTGCTTGAGACGACAGCCGGATGCGGATCAGGCTGAAACGGGTATTTCGGCAAGGAAACAGCATGTCAGTCAGTGAGTTCAAGTGACAATCGTCACATGTAGTATGGAATCGATGGTTGCGGTACTTGCGTGCATGCGATCCAATGTCAAATGGGGTATGATGTGGCTGTGAGGCGTGTGGCGAGTAAAAATGTTAAGGTGGCGGGGAGGAGAGCAGGTCTGGGCAGGAACCGACGCCTAGCGCAGAAGCCGGGCAGGGTGACGTACCCACCTTTCGGTCGCGCCTGCCCGCGCCTAGAGGCAGCATCCCTCGCGCCTCGACTCCCGCCATGAGCCAAGACGCAATATTGCTCCTTGACACTTCAGACGACCGCCGGAATAATGGTGCGCATAACAGAAAGACGACACCGTGGGAACTCGAACTGACCATCGCAGGCGTCGCTTTTGCGGCAACTCGTAGCCGGCCCTCGCGCCAGGCATGCTGAAGCTGGCCTCGACCTATGCTATGTGACCGACAACAGTACGGTCGCTCCCAGAAGGTTTCTATCAACCGCTCTCTGACATCGTCTAGTAATCGCTACTTCGGGCCCTAGCGGCACCTACCCACAGCGCGCCTATCGCAACCCGCTTGACTCGCTCGTAAAGTTTCTCGACTCGAAACATGGCGACGATTGGGCCATATGGGAGTTTCGCGCTGAAGGGACGGGCTATCCCGACTCGGAGGTCTACGGTCGCGTCTACCATTATCCCTTCCCCGATCATCACCCGCCGCCTTTCGCCCTGATACCGAACATCATGGCCAGCATGCGCAACTGGCTCCATGAGAAGGAGGGGCGGGTCGTCGTCGTACATTGCAAGGCCGGGAAAGGGCGATCGGGAACTGCTAGTTGCAGTTACCTCATCAGCGAGGAAGGCTGGCCGGTGCACAAGGCTCTGGACCGCTTCACCGAGCGGCGCATGCGTCCCAACATGGGCAAAGGCGTCAGCATCCCCAGCCAGCTCCGATGGATAGACTACGTGGATCGCTGGGCCAAGCACGGCAAGCTGTATGTCGAGCGGCAAGTCGAAATACTTGAAGTACACTGCTGGGGCCTCAGAGACGGTGTCAAGATCCAGATCGAGGGCTTCGTCGAGGATGGCAAGCTCATCAAGAACTTCCACACCTTCACCCGCGATGAGAGGGAAATTGTGCGGGGCGAAGTCAAGACCACCGGCATGGCACAGGCAGTGCAGGAGGTCATGTACAAGAACGGCTTCGGCCCATCCAAGACGAGCGAAGGCCCCAAGAATGGCTCGACTTCCTCCCTCGAGCAGCAGCAACAGAGCAATGTCGATGGCGCCACCACGGCCGAGCCAAGATCGTCGCGCGAGAGCCTACCCACGGGCACAGGCGACGTCGTCTTCCGTCCCGCCAAGCGCGTAGTTCTGCCCACCAACGACATCAACATTGACGTCGAGCGTCGTAACAAAGCCGCCTTCGATCTGACCATGGTCACCGCTGTCGCACACGTGTGGTTCAACACATACTTCGAAGGGAACGGCCCTGAGCAGAATGGCAATGTGGACCAGTCGGGCATGTTTGAGATTGCATGGGAAGCCATGGACGGCATCAAAGGCTCATCTCGAAAAGGCACACAAGCTTTCGAGCGCATAGCCGTAGTCTGGCGCGCACTGTCTAGCGAAGAGGGCCGACCTGGTGTTGTCATTACAGAACCGAAGGAGGGTGAGCCTGTGCAACAAGCCGAGCCCGCAGATTGGAGGGGTACCAAGGGCGTGGAGCCGTCCGAAGACAAAGATCTAGGTGTCCGCACAGCGAGCCCACCCAACGAGAAGTCCGACATCAGCCGAGCGAACAGCGTCCGAAGCGAGAACAAGAAGGGTACCACCATTGTCGAAGCTCCCGGCCGGAGGGACAGCGGCGATAGTGACACCAAGCATGTCCGACCACATGGCCCGAATGGGGAAAAAGTCCTAATGGAGCCGAACGGTTCTGCTTCTCGAACAAGCACAGACGCGACAACGAGTGGGCCGACAACGGCAATCTCAGACCCCACGCATCCAGATCGTCCTGACAATTCTAGTCATGTTGCTAGCCACTCGCGATCCGCAGACCAGCCTACTGGGTCACACCAGAGCGGGGGCCACATTGGCGGAATTGCGGAGAGCTTGAAGTATCACGTCTCAGGAGCAGCTCACACCAACGATCTACCTGATGGAAAACCTGAGAGTGAGATGAAGGATGCAAAGGAGCATGGTCTTGGGCACATGCATTTTGGCAAGAAAAAGACAAGTTCGTAGGTGCCTATACCCTTACGGCAACGGCAAAACTCGTGCATCACGTCGTTGTCTTCGGTAATGCGGGGCGTTATTTGGAGCTGCATGACAGAACCGGAAGCTTGCGGTTGGCGTCTGGTCAGCGTATCACATGTGCGCACGAATCGTGCTTTGCGCGTGTTGCATGGCGCTGTATGCATTGATGAGGCGTTGTACAGCGCGCTTCTTTCGTTATGAGAAAGTGTTTTGAGTTTGTAGGATTGAGGTTGGTTCCGCTGTTTCTCAGATACACCACTTGCTTTCGATGCACTAGGGAGCAACCAATACTTCTGATTAGAAATTCGTCAACACCAAGAGCCCTAATGTATGCGCGACTGTATATTCGTGCAGCATGGGAGAAGTGAGGCGAGCTGTCCACGGGTGCTCGGTAATGCGCTCGATACCTAGCCGATGCAGCTACTGCATTCCTTCCTGGTGAGGCAGGGCCACTCAGCGCGACACACGAACGACCATTACTGCAGCTTAGCAGCAGCCGATGGGAACACAACGTCAAAAGATGAGCCACTTCGGTAATATGCATGTGCGTAGAGAGCACAGTGCGTCTTTGCGTTACCGGCAACGCAGGGAAGTGTGATGTAGAGACAGCCGCAGCGCCACCGGACCAGCCCGCAGGTATAAGAGCGTCACGCAGTCGACGGCCGAGTTCTGTGAGCCGTATACACGCCCTCGAGAACGAGAGGTGCAGATAAACCATGGAATCTTGATTGGGACCGGCGAAAGCGAGCGCGTCCACACTCCTGCAAGGCTGAAAGCATTGTCAGACGAGGCTGAGCTACGCTCTGCCTTGACATTGGTTACCTCCTCACCGGTCATCACGACATCGCTCTTTTTTCAGCCTGTCTATGCATTATAGCCTGCTCAGGCCAATACATCGACGAAACGTTGCTCCTACAGGAAGGTCGTGGCTAGGCAGCAGATTCGGCTGAAGAGGTTCATTAGGTATGTGCGGCCTCCACTCCACCACCACCCTGTACTGATATGGTGATAAGACGACCTAGTCGAGCACGCTGGCTCCCAACAAGTTCAGCCTTGTCGGATTTCGCTATTCAGAGCTCGCCATTTGCCAGATCCCGGATTAGGTACTGCGGGGTAATCGAGAACGGTAATACAAGACTGCAGCCTAGTAGTGTGTTGTGTGGGCGAGAGATCTGATTAGAGAAAGTTGTGGGTCGGGAAAGGAGGCAGAGTGAGGTTAGGCTTCACCTTGCGGCTCTGTCGGTGGATAAAAAGGGTGTGAGACCTAGGTCCTCCTCTTGTCTCAGCCTTGAGACTGTCTCATCTGCAATTGCTACATTTCCTGAACGAGCCGGACCCCAAGTTTACGTGTTACGACTTCTTCCAGGTCCTTATCTCCAGCAGCATATTCAACAGTTAAGCAATAGCAGAAAGCCAGCCTCGCATCTTGGCAAGTCTACGACCCATGAACGGACCGGACAGTTCAAAGACTTCTTCCACCAAACCTTCTTTACCTGCCAAAGCTAGCAAAAAGCTTTCCGACACCTCATCATCGTCACCAGTCATTGTTGCAACCCCGTCCGTGAAGTCCGACCCGGACGACATCTCGCTGCACGAGCCAAAGATGGATTCCTCTCAAGAGACTGTCGAAGCTCATGTGGCTGATACGGCTCAAAATACCGATGAGAAGCAGGCAGCTGTTTCTGTCGAGCATACTGAGGTGCCAAAGTCTGAGCTAGTCGTTGCGAAGAAGAAGAGTGTCAACAGGCGAGGGAAACACGCATCAAAGAAGTCAAGGCGTAAAGCAGAAGAGACGTCTACATCGGACGATAGTGGCTCTGAGAGCGACAGTGAGTCGGAAGAGAGTAGTGAGGACGAGAAGGCGAAGCGTAAGAAGAGGCGGAAGTTGGCCGCGAAACGAGCAGCAGTGAAGAAGAAGCAGCGGGCGAAGGCGAAGAGCAAGAAGAGCAAGAGTAGGAAGCATGATTCAACAAGCGAGGATGAGAGTTCGGCTGATACCTCCGACTCAAGTTCGGATTCAGATTCAGAGGCAGATGACAAGAAGAGCCGTCGGAAGGCCCTGCGAGCCAAAGCCAAAAAGAAGAAGAACAAGAAGCTAGACAGCTCTAGCGACGACAGTACCTCTGACACTTCGAGCTCATCCGACAGCGAGTCGGATTCTGAGGATGAGAAATCGAAACGTAAACGCGCAAAGGCGAAAGCAAAGCGGAAGGCAAAGAAAGCAAAGAAAGCCGAATTATCTGAATTGTCGTCAATCTCATCGTCCTCCGAGGACGATCTCGATGCGCCGGCTCCACCGCCAGAGCCTCCGCTGCCAGGAGATACCCTTGACACGCAAGTGACCAAAGTAAGTGGTCTGCTCAACAGTCTCAAGGCGCAACAAGCTTCTCTCAACGCTGCTGCTGCCGCTGCCGCCGTATCTACTACGAAGCTTGACAAGCCAGTCAAGAAGAACGCCCTCGAGTTCAAGCGCGTCGACCAAGTTTTCGACATGAAGATACGCGATTGGAAACTCGTCGAGAGTAACGCCGACCAAAAGGACGAGTTTGACTGCGTGTTCACCGTGCGCAGGAGACTCAACTGGGAAGGCAAGTATCAAGAGACACAACTGGACATAAAGTCCAAGTTACTCCGCAACGCACTCCAAGAGGTTTTCAAGGATTGCAAGAGCATCAGCCTGGTGGAAGACATCCCGCAGATTGACCCTCACACGCTGTTCCACTACTACGACGAATTGAAGACCTACATCAAGAAGACGCTGAAGCCAAAGCTGAAGAAGGCAAAGAAGTCGAAAGAGCAGAAGCGCGTCAAACAGCAGATTGCATCATGCAAACTGCTTCTGAGTTACATTGATGAGGATTACACTGCGACGCGCAAGGCTCTCCGGCCCATGCTCAAAGCGGGTACGATCACGTACGACCTCGTTTGGGCATTGTTCAAGCCGAACACGATCGCCTTCACTCCCACGTATCACAACAAGGATGATCCGCGATGCTTCAAGGTCGAGACCGCGTATGAGTATGAGAGTTGGATGACGGGAGTCAAGTCCTGGTATGTAGATGGCAAGTATCTTGAGTATGATGGCAAGTCGTTTGGCCTTGGAGACCATCAGATCACAATCCAGGCTTTCAAGGGCCACAAGAAGATTACCAGTCTCTCGGCTTATCCGTTGAAGTACCACAAGGATCCTGAGGTGAGTCGATGACCGGTCGATCGAGCGTGAATTAGCTAATGATCTTGCAGAGCATTAAGAAGCAACTCGTCGACCGAGGCAAGAAGTTCGTCGCTCTCCAAGGCATGAACTACCGCCTCCAGAAGGGCATTGCGTACATGAAGCACAAGAACAACATCATCCGCTTCATCATCAATGGCCGCGTCATGGTTGATCCTGCCATCTTTCGCCGCATCAATCCCAACTATCCGCTCTCGTACCTCAAGCAAGACGAGCTTGCACAGAATGAGGAGAACGACGATGACGATGATGATAGTGACGACTGCTGCTGTGGGTCTGAAGAGGGCGAAGAAGACGAGGAAAAAGACAAGATGCGCATCGTCATGTGGAAGGATAAGAAGGGCAAGAAACACCCCATTCGCGTGCCACAGAGCGTCATCGACAAGGAAAAGGGCGACAGTCCCGACAAGCAAGTCGAGACCGACGAAGACGGCTCAGAGAACAAGCAGCAATGCTTCACCGAAGAAGAGCTCCTCATCGCCTCTCCCGTCGTCCTCGGCTTCGCCTTCTCGGAAAAACTCTGGCTCGAATTCTCGCTCGCCGGCATCGACGACATCAAGTGGAACGACGAAGCCTTCTCCAGCCTCGTCCTACCCAGCCGCATCAAGCAGAATCTCAAAGGCCTCGTCTCTTCCCACCGCTTCAACGCCGCAAAGACCATCGACGACGTCATCCAGGGCAAAGGCAAAGGCCTCAACGTCGTTCTCCACGGCCCACCCGGTGTAGGTAAGACGCTGACCGGCGAATCCATCGCCGAATACCTCAAATGCCCACTCTACGCCGTCTCGGCAGGCGAACTAGGCACAAACAGCCGCTCACTCGAAACCGATCTAAACCGTATAATGGACATTACGCATTCGTGGGGCGCCATCCTCCTCCTCGACGAAGCAGACGTGTTCCTCGAAGCGCGCCAACCCCACGATATCCACCGCAACAGCCTTGTATCTGTGTTCCTGCGTCTAACAGAGTACTACCAAGGCATCCTCTTCTTGACGACAAACCGCGTGGAAACCTTCGATGAAGCGTTCCAGAGCAGGATCCACATGGGAATCCGATACGACAACCTGGAAGCCAAGGCGAGGAAGAAGATCTGGCAGCACCATATTGGCAAGGTGGAGCAGATGGGTCGTGACGCCGAAGCCGAGAAGAAGAAGGGTAAAGATAAAGATAGTGATGAGGAGGGTACTGCGAAGGAGACGAAAGAGGACAAGGGTGGGAAGATGATGAAGCCGTTTACAGAGGTGGACTTTGATGAGCTGGGTAAGAGGAGTATGAATGGGAGACAGGTATGTTTTGTTGTTGTTGTTGCGGTGGTGTGCGTGCATGTCGGCTAACAACTTGTGCAGATTAAGAATACGGTCAAGACGTCGCAGTCGATTGCGCTTGCGGAGAAGTCGGTGTTTAGTATGGAGCATGTTAAGCGTGTGCTTGAGGTTGCTGAGGCTTTCGAGGATGATATGCGCGGTGGTGGGGGTTACCGTGATGCGAAGAGGATGTATACCTAAGGCGGGTCTCTTTCACCGGACGGACTGAGGTTGCCTTTTTGAGATATCTTTCGCTTTCGATTGGATGTGATGGATGCTGGTAGGTCGTTGAGCGGCTTGCTTCTTTTGTTTATACGTCTCCTCTCAAGTATATTATTGTAACGTCGATTAATTCTTCGAGGTCCATGACAGGTCTGCACGCTTCGTTCGCGGTTGCCTCTGATACGCGTGGCTCCTTCCAAAGTGACAGTAGATGTGGGAAGGCGCAGACGTGGCTTACAAATGTCATGATGCTGTCATGAGCGTTCCTGCCGGTAGATTTAGTGCTGCCGGCGCTTCGGGAATAGCGCAAAAGCCGACGCTGGACGCCTTTAGATCCTCGACGTCAGCTAGGCATGCACTGCGACTAGTGGGACATGATATCAACAGCGCGATTTATGTGCCTTTCCAAGCAAAGTATGTAGGGTCGTCATCTGAATTTATGTGTGGTGTTGTTTGGGAGCCGTTCAGATCTGGAGATGGCATCCCACCTATCCACACGCTCCTGCATCACCTGCGGCCATGGCTGGCTATCGCATCTACGCGCAGGATGATCCATAGCCTAAATTGACGCGAACTAGGCCAACTGACGTCGTCTCTAGTGGTGAGTTCTAGGCCCCGTCTCAGTCGTGCCAAGCAGCAGTGGCTGGTATCAACTCCACAGCGTCCCCACGCAACCTCGGTGGCCTTTTCTGGGGCGCGTCAGCTCCAGCGCGGAAATACTTCAACCCTCACTTTTATTCCCGCCAACGTTGTGCCCACTGCTGCCGCTTGGATCTGACCATTTGCCCGTCGCTGTCAAGCACTCGGACCGAGCTCACGCGCATCCCGACCGCCGCACGCGCTGCACAATGGATGACGAAGGCACGCAGCCCTCGACGAGTCCGGATCCGTCCACCACCAGCGCGTCAGGCATCCACGGCGATGCGCCACCAAAGAAGAAGCAAAAGCGCAACAAGCCGACGCTGAGCTGCGAGGAGTGTGTCGAGCGCAAGACCAAAGTGAGTGCAGCGCGCTGGCGCAATGGCTGCCCGAGACTGAACCGACGCAGTGTGACCGCACTCGTCCTCATTGCTTGGCCTGCATCAAGCGACAATCAAGATGCAAATACTCCGACATCGCCAACCTGATCGCGAACTCTTCGGACAAGTAAGTTCCCATGGCATCCTTGGACGCGCATCTGCTGAGCCTTTGCACAGGGTTGGCGCCGGTCGCACTGCGGGACGCTCCAGAAAAACGAGCGCGAGGCCTTCGTTGCACCTTGGCAGTGACCCGCACCCACATGGCAACAAGCCCGTTCAGGTAATACACATCCCTTGTTCCTGTCACATCGTTGCGAACCTCCTGCGAACGCATGTCGGCCTAACCTTTCGGGCGCCGGTGGCTATTCGCGATTGTGGGGCTTGGAGGAATCGGCCGAACGCGTTGGGTCAAGACCTGACGAGTTTCGTGGCCGTCGAATACTCCTAACCTTTTTTCGGCAATACTTCATCTTCAGTGAAAATGTCGTGAAAAGCATCGCTCTAGCGGTTATCTGACTCGTTTGACAGGCCCACATCCAGGTACCACCAACGCCAGTCAGGGCACAATACCGTAGCGTGTCGTTGTCATCATCAGGGTCCTCGCCATTCCTGTTATCAAACATACCGTACTCTAACCACACGCCCGCGCCATTCTTTGGTCTGGGTTCTGAGCATCCCTTCGCCAATTACTGGACGAGTCGCGGCGGTCTCGCTGAGGTTGTTGGCGTGCTGCCAGCTAAAGAGCAAGCAGATATTCTGGTAGACAAGTACTTTGATGCTGTCGACCCAGTGTACCCTATGGTACATCGCAGGAACTTCTATGCCGATTACCAACGTTTCTGGTCGCTACCAATAGAGGAGAAACATGCAGCAGATCCCGTGCTGGTTGCCCTTCACTTTGTTGTTTACGCTATGGGTACGCAATTCATCCGTACCACTGATAATGCCGAGCGAGCAAAGATTGCCGAGTTCTATATATCAGCTGCTCAGCAGGCGTTGCGAATATCTTCGTACCTCAGTCGAGCTTCAGTCAGAACGTTGCAGGCCATGGTTCTGATAGGATACTTTTTGATGAACGACAACCATGCTTCTGATGCATGGGCTTTTGGCGGAGTTCTAGTACGGCAAGCGTACGCCATGGGATTACATCGCGACCCAGACATCATTGCGCCTCGGTGCTCGCTGAGTGACAAGCAACAACGGCGGAAGCTCTGGCAAGCCATATATTTCCAGGACACATTCCTTACCGTTTTACTAAAACTCCCACCGACCAGTGTCTTCTCAGACATACAACCAGAATCCCTGAGCGATGACCTTGATGAATACATCCCGAACGGTTCTTCAAACAACGGCACGACAGACCCCGTCATCAATCCCATGAGCATCAGCAACATCGCCTCGAACCACGATCTCTATCCTTCCTACGAGTTGTCAGATCGAAGATACATCCGGTCGATGTGGCACATGGCCAATCTTGTATCCCGCACTGTCTGCATCCCACGTTCGTTGGCAACGCCATTGACGACCTCGATTTCGCATAAAGCCGAGCTAGTAAATGAATACTTTGCTCTGCACAAGAGCTTTCCAGCAGATCTTGCGGCATCTGACGAAGCCACTATACGTAGTATGGCAGAAACCAACCCACGCGGGTTACGACAAAACTTGTTCTTCCGAAGCAACTTCTGGCATTGTGTCATGGCCATACAAGCGGATGAGAACCCGGCCGAGGGTGTGCCGTGCGACGTCAAAGGCGCGCTGGACGCGGCCAGGATGGCGTTGCAGTCTTTCTTCCATTTCTGGGAGTACCTCAGGATCGATGCCAGTGTGTGGTGGGTGTTCCAGCATCGCGCGTTTGAGGAAGCGGTAAGTCGAGCTCTTTGTGTATGATTACCAGGTGACTAACATGTATCTTAGCTCCTCATGGCACGCATACTCGGTCAACAAGCACAACCGCTTTCACCCAGTCATAATGGCTTGCCTCCTTCAGCAGACCCCTTGCTTAAGGAAGCGAAGGAAGATGCATGTAAATGTCTCGATATCTTGGACCTGGTCGGTATCGCACCGGAGATGCAGAAGACAAGGACGGAGGTGCTCAGAACTGCGTTTTCGGATATATTGTGGTAGTTGCTTGTAAATATAGGCTAGGTAGCTGCGGCGGCAGCGTCGATTCACCTGATAATGTAATATAATTGGGAATTTGGAAATTAATGCAAGAAGATATCAGGGAGACTGCTACTGGTGAGAGATAGAAGCAAGAAGAGATTCCGGTGTGGGGCGATGCGGATTGATTATGTACATGCCTGGGCAGACAGAACATCTGTTTCTGGAACAAACGCCGTGATTATGGGTTCAAGTGCTTATGGTCGGTTGCTGCAGACTCTGCCGCGGTCATCGTGTAGTCGGACCTTTGCCAGGCCAGCATTTTGCTAGCCCGTTTCACGCGCCGTTGTGCGGACGGGCCCGTCACGTTTGTAAGCAAGATGTCAGCTATACAATGTTAGCTCAAATGCATAGCTGAATGTAGCAGATCAAGCACCTTTGACTTGACTACCTCGGTTCGGGCTGATTATCGGACTTGTACTTCGACATGCGGTACGATCGTGATAGCTCTGTGCTCAAGCACTTAGCTAGACTCACGCGATATACATACAATCGTCGTTCAGCCCACTCTTGAGGCTCACCACCACTGGTTCTTCCACTGCAATCACAGATATTGTGACAGCTCGGGATCAAACATTTCCTTGAAGCCCCGACCTACTGGATCAGCTAATCAATCGCGCTGGAGCGTTTTTCGACAGCAACTTTATTTTCCATGAGCGGTGTTGATCGCTCACCTCGTGTTACCGATACAGCGGAAGACAAGGCTAGGTGATCGACGGTCAGCGTGGATCGTTACTGAGGATGGCACGAAAGCGGAATCTGGGTCGAAAGGGGAGATGGGCCAGGAGCGGTGAGCGGCGAAGGGGTTATACGGAGGTGATCTAGATGATCTGCGCGGGCAGACAGTGAGAGATATCGTAGAGGCCGAAAATGGGCAAAGTCGGGGTGAGCTCGTTCTGGCTTTCGCGCTAGCATCTGATGAGTCTCCTTGCGAGGAGTTTTGGTTGTCTGCTTTGAGAGTTCGATGGTTAGGTGCCGGTGGTTACCGGGCTGGATTCTATCTAGACCGAGAGTGGATAGTCAAGCTGGATGCATAAGTGCATCTGACTTTAATGAACGTGCTGGTACTTGCACGCAGTAACAACTCTGCTAAGTGACACGGAGGCATGAATGCAAAGACATGGAAATCGATGCAGAATTCTATTACTATGGGGTATCGTGCAGTGCTTCAAATGGAGACTTCTAACTAAAAACGCTCATGGACCTTTGCGGCCTTTCCAGTCGATTTGCTGTCGAGAGTGGAGTCGCTGGCCCCTCCAGGGCTGCCTCTCCTTTCACGCTCTGTCGTGTGTTGACGACTCTTCTCTGACTGTTGTCGCTTCTCACGCTCGTCTAGGACGGTGGACGTAACGTAGCCAGGCAGTCCCTGCTGTTGCTGCCATGCTTCTGATGGTTGGCTTCTGCCCAGTATTATCTCCTCGTCAGAGCTGGCGCTCTCTCTCCTCGCTCTGGAGGTAGTGATTGTGATCGACTTCTTTATCGAAGGCTTGAGCGTGCCCAGTTGGGTGCCCGACTGCAGCGGACCGGAGTTCAATGAGGGTTTACTCCAGGGTAGAGCTGAGGCTGAGCGAGTGATCTCGAGAGCCTGCTTCATGAGCGGCCTCAGAGTCGCAATGGAACCAGCTGTTATGCCCAATCCCACCTCCACTGTGCTCCAGATCGCAAAATCGGTTGTTCGGTAGAGGAAGTCGCCCTTGTATCCCTTCAATGAGGTCGTGTACGGGAGACGGATGATCGTTGCTGTCGAACCACTACCGAGTTGTTAGAGACATTATTATGCGGCTCGCGAAATACTTACATTGCGGCAAGAGCAATGACTGACGCGACTATGACTTTCATGCGCTTCTTCATGTGCAGATCCTTGACGATCAGAACCGGGAGAATCGCAAACACCCAGTCCGCAAACGCGTTGAGTCCAGAAACCACGAACGTGAAGTTCATGACTAGTGTCGCTGACAAGCAAGTGCCATGGTGATTAGGGTCCAGGTCCCACCAGAACGAGACCGGCTTGCACTGGAAGATGACGACCGATGTGTATGCGACTCCCACGATGGCAGAAACTACCATGATGAACCGAATGAGCCAGATGTGCATCGGTACGACAGTGATTCGCAGCAAGAAGAACCCGACGGCGATCTTGAGCATGCATGTCGATAATGTGTAGAATATTTCGCAGAAGAACCAGAAGTTTAGGGCCGTTTGCGCTTGTTCGTCGGTGAGTTTCTCGCGGCGAACACCTGTTCCGTGGAGCGCACCGCCGATTTGAGACACGAGATAACCGGTGAAAAAGAAAAGTGTGACGACCATGCAGTAGTCGTCAATGCCGAATCCCTTCACCATGAAGATCCTACATTCTTATCAGCGACGCGTCCAAAAACAATGAAGATAGCAAGCAGATCTTACCTGACATAGCAACGAAGCCCAACGGTGATATATGTTAAGATCAAGAAGGTGAGGGCTATAGCCAGCACCGAACCACTTCGGTCCTCCATACTCGGTGGTGTGTCGGGAGAATCGTCAAAATAAGGTTATGTAGGCGAGGGAGAGGATTGATGAGTCTGGAAAACCGCGATTCGAGTACGATCTTGCAGCATATTGTATTTCGACAAGTTCGGCCTCCCCCTCGTCGCTGATCGCGCGAACAGACGTCTCAACACTTTCTCCGAGCCGTGTGTCTCCTGGCATTGTGAACGCTAGAATACTGTTAGCAAGACCACCGACGCTGCTCTGGGTATCCTTGCGACGGTAGTCGATGCAGGTTGCTGTTCGAGCCAGGTTCATTGTGGGGCAGATCCATTATGGCGAGGCAGGAAGATCGGCAACGTGCTTCGCTAAGCGTTGCCACGCGAGAAAGGGGAGTGCGAGTAGTTTGCTCGGCCATACACGAGGCCACTTGATTGCCAAAAGCAAACGGATCTGTCTCTAGCCTTTCACTAATTCCCCGCCGACGAAAGCCTCATGATGCTTTTGTCAATTTTGTGGTTCCAATGGTGAGGCGTGCAGCGGGAGCTTGAGTCGGGAGGAGCATTTAGCGAGTCAAATGTGTGCACGGAATCATGCAAGCGTGGACGTCACCGCGTCGAGGTGCACAATCCCATGGCGAGGAAGGAACTCCGAAGATGCCCACTTTGCCTGAACGGGCGAAAGGAGAGAGGGCGATCATACTGGATGTCAAACTGCTTTTGGCTTGAAAGAGCAAAGGCCTTACAATATGTACAGGCATCGAAGTGCCGGTCTTGTGCGGGTCTCCAGGGTTCAGGAGCCGTTCCATAAGAGTCTGACAGCTCTCTGGCCGGCCTTGCCGCAACTTTGTGCGCGATTGCGCGTTCGTACGTGTGAGGTTTTCCTGAGGGTGCTAACAGGCGCCGTCCAAACCAGACGTTGAAAGCAAACTCTATGAGGACGGAGGATAGGGTAGGTAGCGCCCCCGTGCCGTGCCGAACCACCATCTTTGTGCCCTACGAACGTTCCCCGCTTCCCGATAGGTGTCTCCAGCTTGGAGGTGGCTTTCGTTCTCATGACTGCTGAACTCATTCCAAATTCCAGATATTGTCCTCATCATTGCTGATGGTGTGCGCAGCGCGAGTTTTACGCTCTCATTGGCTGGCTAACCCAAGCGAGTCGTGACAGCCAACGAAAAACGAAGAAAACTCATACCGTGGCACCTGGTGCTGACTTTTCTTCTACCCGATCTTGCCACATGGCTTACAAACGACTCGTAGATTTTGCAGAATGGAATGCCTGATCTATGTCGCGAGCGTATGATATCCCAGCGTTCCTTGTCCGTTTTCGAAGTAACAAGAATGCCGGATCAGTTCACGGCTTCTGCACTAAGCCAATACGGCCGAAGTGAGACCGTTCCTGGGAGTTGTACTAGACAGACTACTCAGATGCTGTAAAGACTGCTTTTGTCATAAGCAATGTTGATGACTTTGCTTTATTGCTTGAGGTTCGCGTCGAAACTGTGGTGTCTTGCCGTTCAATCCTGTTGGTCCATCTGGAGACGGTGGCGCCACAATCGATACCGGGACGGCAATTCCGTCAACGTTCGCAAATGCGGAGAACTAGGGGCCTTAGCCAAGGTGCCTGGATTTAACATGCGGAAATGGCAACGCAAAGGGTGTTAGAGCTTCCGTCGGCGCTACTCCGGCGCAGGGCTGCTCCTTGTGAGTTTCACCAGTTGAGGTGACCCACTTGACTAAAAACCCGATAGCGGGACTGACCCAACAGGGCAACGACAGCCACACACTTGGGCTAGACTCCGCGACAATATTTACTTGTCAAAAGTTGGCAGCCAAACATACTCCAACTTCCTACCCGACTTCCGGAAGTTGGTCATATCCGATCACTGCCGAGGTGCTGGTTCGAGAGGAGATTGATGGAAGGCTTTGCCATCTAAATCTACTCTCCGCGAGCAGACACCAAGCTTGTATCGTCCCGGGCGGGACGAAAGCTCCGTTTGAATGCGATGCCAGCCAGGCGCATTGACAGCCGTTGTCTTGTGAATCCACTTTCCAAGAGAAATCGGAAGAATCTGACCGACATCGTGGTGAAAGAGCTGGATATGGTGTGCCGTGTGGAAGCCATGACGGCTGCCATGTCAAGAGTGGGGTGCGGGTTGCTCAAAGATCCGTACGATTGTTTCGGGCTCACGAAACATCAGATCGACGAAGATGAGTGAGCAGCTGCGACCGAGTCATTCGTTGCTCCGTGGCTGCAGCACGGCTGGCGATAACCTGATCGTCGTGGACGACGATACCCAGACGTTCATCAATGGATGTAAAGAAAGACTGTGCTCGGGAGTCGTGCGGCGAGTACTAGAAGTAAGAGATGGTCGTAAACGTAAACGCAGGGAAAACGGTGCCAGGAAACTGTAGCCACAGCCACTGATACCGTTCTCTTCAACGCATGGTAGAACAGGAGAAGCTTGAGCTGAGCACTTGGTACTTGCAACTTACTGCGACGAGCGCACGCGAAGAGATGCGCATTGAAAGGACACATTACAGTGAACAGTGAGAGGGTCGCATAGCGCTCCCAGCCAGGAGTATCGGACTGCTCACCCGGTAACCTGGTTCTTTCTTGCCGCCGCACATTGCTTTTGTTCGCCGCTTGTGTTGACCTCCTACAACTGCGGACTCAGAACCGGGTTCCCGGTGGGCTTTTGGTTGTGAGAAGCACGGCAAAGGGGCGGGCACCTGCTTGTATAAGTCAAGCTCTCTTTGCGCCGAGCAAACACCGGGTAAATGCCCCGCGTGAAACCTCCATCTGGGGCCCCGTGATCGAATGCAATATATTTGAGCAAATAGCAATCTCCCAAATAGATTGTCGAAGGTTCTCTGCATGTTCTTCCGGACCGTTCTGCGCTGTCAAGATCTTGCGGCGAGGGTTCGAAACAATTGCGACCTTGATAATAGGGCCGAGGCAGAGCTTGCGGCCAATGGCAGCAACAGCCGCCAGGTCCATTGACGATGTTTACTAAATGCAGGCTCCAAGACATTGCGGCTCTTATATCCTGTAATATGTTGAAATTGTTACATGCATGCAGTCCATTAGTACAGGAACAGCCCGCGGCTTCATCTGGTTGTCAAAGCAGCTATAAAGAGGCTCACGGTTCGCACCTCTCCAAGCTCTGCAAGTCCTTCCTTCAAGTTCACGTCTAGTCAATCGTTATATCATGGCTCCTTACACCCTTATCGCGGCGACCCTTCTAGGTCTTGCTGCTGCCCAGACGCCAGGCAACACACCAGAAGTGCACCCCAAGCTCACCACCTGGAAGTGCACCAAAGCGGGAGGATGCAAAGAGCAGAGCACCGCTATTGTCACCGACTCAGCTTCCCATAATATCCACCAGAAGAACTCAACACTCGGCTGCGGAAACTGGGGTAGTGCAGCCGACCCGGTTGCGTGCCCTGATGAGGAAACATGTGCGAAGAACTGCATCATGGAAGGCATCCAAGACTACTCCACGATGGGTGTCTACACTACCGGAGGCGAGCTTCGTCTGGACATGTTTAACCCCAGTGGCGGCCAAGCTAGCCCTAGGGTCTACCTCTTGGCCGAGGACGAGGAGAACTACGAGATGCTTCAACTGACCGGTAACGAGCTGGCTTTCGACGTCGACGTATCGAAGCTGCCATGCGGCATGAACGGCGCCCTTTACCTTAGCGAGATGGAGGCTGATGGTGGACGTTCTCAATTGAACCCAGGTGGCGCCGCCTATGGCACAGGATACTGTGACGCTCAGTGCTTCGTTACACCATGGATCAACGGTGTAGTAAGTACAAGCTGCCTTCTCTCTCAGTACTCATGCTTACTCGTTCCAGGGAAACGTCAAGGGTCAGGGTGTTTGCTGCAACGAAATGGATATCTGGGAGGCAAACGCTCGCTCCAACCAAATCGCGCCTCACACCTGCAGTACCGATGGTCTCTTTGGCTGCACAGGCGATGAGTGCGGCAAGGCTGGATTGTGCGACAAGAATGGATGCGGAGACAATCCCTACAAGCACCGAAGCTCTCCAGACTACTACGGTACTGGCCTTAAAGTCGACACCACGAAGCCTTTCACCGTCATCACCCAGTTCCCTGCCAAGGACGGCGTTCTCCAGGCCATTGTCCGCAAGTACGTCCAGGACGGCGTCGTCATTGAGAACGCCAGGAAGGAGATCATTATGGACCAGGAGTTCTGCAGTGCTCAACCTGGTGCTGAGATGTACAGCAAGCTTGGTGGCCACAAGGGCATGGGTGATGCTCTGGCCCGCGGTATGGTTCTCGCGCTGAGTATCTGGTGGGATGAGAGCGGTGCCATGCAATGGCTTGACGGCTCAGAGTCCGGATCCGGACCATGCAATGCGACTGAAGGCTTCCCTAAGGCGATCCAACAGATTGAGAAGGCACCTACAGTCACCTTCAGCCAGATCAAGTGGGGTGAGATTGGATCCACATTCGCTGGCTCAAACTCCACCATGCGCCGTTGGACTGCGTAGGCAGTCCGCTTTCAAATTAGCTGTAAATATATGAATGAGCGTTTCTGCCGAGTAACGAGCCCACATATTTGTTGACGTGTGATGGCGATGAATCAATGTGCGTTTGTCAAAGTAGCGATGATGTGTTAGCGGGCTCGCGATTGTGTGACTTGGATCTGCTGATATCATCATCAAGATCCTCATCGTATGATCAGGCATGAAAATGGTAACTGTGAGCTCTATGAGTGCGCGTGTCGGTGCGCGAACACGCGTACGCGCCTGACTTGTGACGATCAGCAAACTCCGATGACGCGGGAGTGCGGCCGATGCGGAAAGCACTATACTCCTTTCGTCATTACTACGTCAACATCCGACACGGACGGTCTTCTAGCCAAAAATCTTTGCAGTGACAACGAACATTGCACTCTTCGGCTGTAGAACTGTTTGTCTCTTCGCCTACTCACAGAGACTGTCGTGCGCACACATCTGCCGTTGAGTCGACTTGCTGGGAAGAGCTCACAAATCGACTTTCGCAAACTATGTATCTGTACTGTATACGGTATTAACTTAGCGATGGATCGATGATTGTGCTAATTCTATTTGATAATTTGCTATGACTGTAGGCGACGAAGCAGGATGTGTGAAACCAAGCAAGCGCCCCTACATATCTACTTAACAACAAGCAGGCGTCCACATACGGCCTGCTACCACTGTCATCCAAAGCTCATCTACACACCAAAAGCAAGCTCTTTCACGAAAATTTCCAGACCATGTCAACAACCGATAGACCTAACTCCGGCAAACAATCGCAGTCGGATAACGAGTCATCGAAGTCAGGGTCAACGATGGCATCTACCAAGTCTCTTCTTCGATCCCTGCTTCCTCGTAAGCAGCCAAAAGACACTCATGAGACGAGAAGCACGGGACCACCAGCCGACACGGCGCAACGCGGATTGAACAGGGCCGAAGCTTTAGTCTTCTCCGCAATACACAAGTAGGAAGGTAGTCAACTGATCTTAGACTCCATAGGGACGGCTTCATCACTCGTATGGTCGCATAAAGGCCTTACCTTATTCGACACGCTGGACAACATATTGTGTACATAATGATATATCTTGGCCGCAACGCTGCCACTTGAACCTCCAACTTTGCAACATGCCACATAATCGATGAGCTATCTTCCGATCTCTTCTGACATGATTCTGCTTAATCTGCTTACCTTGACACATCACGCAGAAGCTTCATAGGCTACTTCCGCACTTTGAGACTTTCGCAACATGTTGGGTCGCAATTCATAATCTAGATCTAGACTCCTCGACACGATTCTGATTGCAAACGCTAAGCGTTTGCACACGAGACTTGTAAATTCCTTTCCAAGCGTGCTCTTCTTCTGGCCTATCATTAACTACAGGCGCTTGGGTTGCGATTTTATCACAGAGCGAGACCGCGCTACCGGATGGCGTGATGACCGTGGCCATATTCATTGGGAGCCCCTCACGGCCCAAGCATTTCACGGACACCGTTTGCGGCCCACGAATGACGTGCCTCAGGCTGCACAGCATCACATGCAGTATACATCAGGCAATGTACGAGACTAAGTACAATAGCCTTGTCAATTCCTTCCTCTCTGTCTTCTGTATTCTTTATCGTACGAAAGAACGCAAGTATGTCTATTGTGAATTTCGGATCCGACACGGACTTTGTCCAAGATGATAATCAGTAAGTTGCTCTGAGGGTGTTTGGACTATTGTCGCCGGCAGCGCGTATGATCACAATCACTGTCGCCGTCTGATAGTCCATCGTATTCCGCTGCGTTGCGCATAGCATCGGACGTCATCCACTCTTTTAGAACTGAAGTTAACGAGCTCTTTTTGTTAGGCTGTCGCCGTCTCCTGCCAGCGCGAGCGATTTGGCTGAAGATGACCAAGTCATTTTGCCGGACATGGGCTTCTCGGGCGAAGAAAGGGGAGAGGATGTGTTCTTCTATGACGCTGCTGGGAAAGACGCAATGTTTCGCCGCGGTAAGAAGCGAGTCAGCAACGACGGAGTGAAGAAAGGAACGATCAAGACTGCACGGGGCAGTAAGATCACGAGCACCAGTGGTCCACTCTCTCACCTGAGTACCGCCACCGAGAGCCCAAGTGAGTCTAGTAACAAACTGTTATACTGACTGGTACTTATACCCCTCAGGCAGCTATCAATCTCCTTCTTCCCAAACGCTCCATCCCTCATTCGCGCCACCCAGTAACCGAGCGGAGTCTCCATTGTTTGAACCAGAAGACGGAGAAGCTTCTGACCACGCCTTCCCTGCCCACGGAAGTTACTCCCTTAATCGTCCGAGAACCCAAGGCCCATACAACTACAGCGTCATGGACGGACTCAAGCGCGCAAAAGCCACAAAGGCGGAGATCGAAACCAACATCTCCGTACTCATGCCCCAGGACAAGAAAACCAGCACCCGCCCCAACGTCGAAGAAGACCCCGAAAACATCCTCATCAAGACCCTCCGCCAAGACCAAAAGCTCCCCTGGAGCGAAATCGCCAGCCACCTCAACCAAGAGCGCCTCTCCAAAGGCGAACCAGCAACCTTCACCGACGCCGCTGTCTACAGCCGCTTCGTCCGCAACGCGCTCCGCATCGCCACCTCCGCCGGCGAAATCGGTTTCGACCCAAAGGACTACATGCACCTGCGCAACCCAAACCAGTACTCCAACGCCGAAGGAACAGGTGTTCTTAGCAAGGCGGGCAAGAAGCGCATCAAGGACTTCAACAACGCGACGGAGCTCAAGGATAACTTGCGTCATGCGGTTCCCTCGGAGGTACATGAGAATGATTTGGAGACGCCGCAGATGACGGAGCAGCTTATGGATGCGGTGGCGAAGTGTGAGCGCAACTTTTGGAAGTATGTCGCGGATGAGTTGGAGAGGGCGACTGCGAAGATGTATGATGCGGAGAAGCTTTCTGAGCGCTATCATGCTATTTGAGGTGGATGGGGAGTTTTGGCCTCTCGGATGGAGCGTAGATTAGGTGTATGGTTGGTTTTGGAGGTACCGGTGTAAGCGAGACGCTCGATCGGATTCGGAGATGAGCAGTCGGTTGGTGTCATGCTAGGAGGTACCTACGAGTTTGTTACTTCAGTGGTAAATTGATCTTCGTGGTCAATTTCCAGGGTATTGAGAACGAAAAGACAAAAGTTAATACATCAATATCTCATTTGTGTAAGCCATTTTGCCAAAGTGAAAGTTTCCTTGGTTCATCAAAAGGTGAACTCTATGCACGTCGTAACATTCGCAAACTGCTCTTGTCTATGAAACACCTATTTACATCTACATCAACGTAGCCTTCAAGCTTTGCTCCACGCAAGCATATATGACCCTAGTTCAAACCCTTTGCATCTAGCAAGTGAAAGTAGGCGGGCCGGGGTTGGTGTAGCTTGTAGGAATAGGGTAGTTGATGTTGATCTGAATACCCGGGTCGGTAGCCTTGTACGCGCCAGGGAACGCGACGAGGTTCGAGGGCGCCTTGCTGCCGCCGCCAGTAACCTCAAGCTGTGCGCAAGACAGGTAGAACTGGGCTCCGCCTACGCTCTGAGCAGTGTGGATGGCGATGTGCTCGTTGCGCATCAGGTATTTTCCAGGTGCAATGCATTGGGGGATCTTGATGTCGTAGGTGGCAGCGCCTGCGCGGACAGATGTTAGTATATGGCAGCAGGGTAAGAGCGTTGTGAGAGACATACTCAGCCAGGTCAACTGGGAACCGAACTTGGGCTGTTCGGCGTAAATTCGGAACCAGACGGCGCCGGTAGGGTCCCAGGTGTTGATGTCTGCGCCCTCTGGTACTTTGGCAAGGTACGACTGGAAGGGGCCCGGGTGGTAAGCGTTCGGGTTGACGCTGACCTTTACGTTCGAGCCAGCAGCAACAGTGGTGGTCGCTGTTCCTGCTTTAAGCTGGTTGCAGCGGATGTCGTTGCTTTGCACGTTGCCAACGAATCCATTGTCCTGCCAGTTCTTGGCTTGACGAACACTAGTCCAGGCTGCGGCACCGTTGATGCTTGGGAGAGTGTCTTGAGAGGTCAGCTTGCGTGTTCGGAAGGCGAGCGGTGCAACGGGACGTACAGTGAGCGCTGGCGACAGACGCAGTAGCTGCTAGCAAAACAACAGAGGACTTCATCTTGGCGGAGATCTTTGGCCGAACCTGGAGATGAGATGCAATGAATATGCAGTTGGTGCCGGCATATCAACATCTCCCGAGCGACATATATACTTTGTCTCTTGCCCTAGGCTGGCGCATTCGTTACGAGACACCCACCGGCAATAAGGTCGAAAGAGCCGTACCCATCGCGAGAGACCCGAACCTTGAGCGCGAATTGGCTGTAAGCGAAGATGTACAAGACGATGTGAGTGTTGCATAGATTACGAGTGATGAAGACAATCTATTTGGTGTGCGAGGCGGCTACCAGTCGTACAACGCTAGCGACGGATGCCGCTGCCGATTTTAATTGTGGCCAATGGCAGCACCGAGCTTGCTTGAAATGTCTAAATTGCCTACGTCAACGCCATGGATCAGGCAATATACAATTTAATAGATGCGATCACACGAGTACAGATATTTGGCCTGTCTCTCCACATTGGGTAGACACAGCCTCAAAGACAAGGCGGTTGCCAACTCCGGTTGTCGAACACCGCTAACGCTTACGGTGAGAACACAACATTTGCATGCTGGAGATAAAGTCTAGAAGTATCATGTATTTTTCTTGCTCTATGGGAAAGACTAGAAAGCTACTCGGTAAGCGTCCCTCGGAACGCGACTTCTACACACGCTCTCTCGCCTCCGCGTCCTCACTATCGTGTCTCGCACCGTACTTGCCATCATCTGCACCAGTAACAACATTCATATCCTCGTCGGCAGCCACATCGAAGCTTCTCCCTCGATACTCTGGTCCCAAAGCCGTGAGTAGTATGACATACGCATACACGCATCCCATGAAGATGCAGATCACCAGCCCGTACTTGTAACGGGTCGTCTTGCCTTTCGGTGGAAGTGGAAATCTCTCGCCAATAGTCGCTTCGATGGTCGATGAGGCGGAAGAAGCAAGGTTTCCGAGTTGATAAGATGTACCGACGACAAAGGTGCGGAACGATCCTGGTGAGAGTTCCATAAGGTGGATTGGGATAACACCCCACGCACCCTGGACGCAGAACTGTTGGAAGAAGGCTGCAGCAATGACAGCGTTGGTGGAGACAAATGTGTAGGGATAGAGTAGAGCGCCGCCGATAACGCACATGACGATGATGCTGATACGGCGACCGAAAATGGATGAGCAATAGCCGACGACGGTACCACCGGTCATGGCGCCAAGGTTGGCGACGACTTGTGTGACTGTGACCTGGTTGGAGGAGAAGTTGTACTGGTTACTCAGCATAGTCGGGTAGAGGTCCTGGCTTCCGTGCGACATGAAGTTGAAGCCCGCCATGAGCAAGACAAGATACATCAGCAAAAGCCAATGGCGCTTCAACGCAACCTTGCCCTCCTGAGCAAAGACCTTGGCGGCATTGGGTTGTTCTTCGCGTATCCGCTTGCGCTCGAGGTAAGCATTTGTTTCTGGGAGGCAGAGACGGAAGATGATGAACAGAACTGGTGGGCCTGCACCGAACCAGAACAGCGGTCGCCATTCGTGACCGACGGTGTTGACGAACGCGCGTGCAAAGACGGTGGCCAGTAGGTACCCGAATGCGTAGCCTTGTTGTAGCATACCGGAGATGATTCCACGGGCCTGCTCGGGGCAGTCTTCAAGGGCTGTGACAGTGTCAGCTATCTGCATGATGCGGGGATGGGAAGGAAGACTCACCAGTGGCAGCAGCATTTCCGTACAGCCCACCCATGGCGATACCGAACAAAGCCCTTACTCCCAAAAACTCGTTGTAGGTCGAGCAGAAACCTGTGCCCAGCTCCAACACAATGAAGAGTAGGTTGTTGATGATGAAAGGCCACTTCCTTCCATAGCGATCAGCCGCCAGGCCAAAGATGATACTGCCCACACTTCGCAGCATGAGGACCAATGTAATACCCCATGTAATATCCGCCTTGGTTTTACCAAAGGTTTCGGCAAGATCTTCCACAGTGAGGGAGACGGTGAAGAAGTCGAACGCGTCCCAGGTCCAGGCGACAAAAGCGACGAGGAAGAAGAGCCATTGCTGGAGATTCAGCATACGCAGCAGCGCGATGGGGTTGGCGACCTTGTCGTGGGCAGGCTTGAGAGTGGGGATGCGCGTTGCCATGTAGCGACCGGCCGACATCTTTGCGGCCGGTGGCGCGAACTCGCGCTGCTCGGTAGTGTCGTATTTCTCGTCCGACATCGTGAATTGAGGACAACCCGCGGGTAACTTCAGAACGCGAAGCGTGAGGGGAAGTGTTGTCTTCTTTCTCCGAACGAGATCGACAGACTGTTGAGCTTACAAGAGCTCACAACACACCGAGGGCGCGACGCTTTCTTTAATCCCACTAGACATGCACGCGATCATCGTTGAACCTTCCGCAAACGATATCACAGATAACCAGTGCGACCCGAGCATGCATCCTCGACATCCTCATGACGTCCCCGCAACCCCGCATGTTGACCTGCCATCCAATGGCGCCCCTGCGGGGCGCGGCACGATAGACCAGAGTTGGCTAGCAGGCGACATGGTATGGGCGACACGACAGGGGCTACTGCGTGCTAAGAGTGGTCAAGAGGTGATAAGCGTCGCTTGGCTTGGAAAAGACGGCACAGCGAAGCTTTGTTGAAGGCCGCCGAAAAGCTTGGTTGACGTCAAAGGCTTGGGGCGCCAACGGTCTGAACGCGCTGCGCTCAGACATCCGCGGACGGTTGGAGATAAGTCAAGGCTGTGGGCTCGCAGTCGATACGACATTGATTGGTGATACTATGTGTGGAAGTTGGTCGCGTGAGCTGGTTCCAGCTTATAATGCGTACCGGTGTTGGGTGGTGAGGATCCTCCAAAGTGGAGTGAAGACGCGGTGCTGTCCCACGGGTGGTGGCGCGTCCACCGGCTTATCCCCGCATCTGGGGATCTCTGGACACGGCATTGTCGAATCTTAGTCACGACAGCATTCATCGTCACTGCGAGCTTGAGGCAGTCTTGCACAAGAGTGCATTTAGCGATTGCATCGTCTCGAGCGTGATTGGAAACGAAGACTGGAGGTAGGCGTTGGGGCTGAACAACGGTTGCAGGATATCGTACGCAGCCGACGGCCTGGAGGCAGATCTAGCTCCGAAGTTCGCGACCGGCTCGTCGCTCGGCAAAGTTGCTGGATGCCTGGCAGACCACCAGGCATTCAGAGTTTCTGACACAGTATTTCGGAAAATGATGATGCTTTTCATATTGATACCGAGACTGAAGTTCGTTGCTCAAAGCTCAACGGAGGATACAGGAAGTCTAATCGCAGTGAAACGCTCATATACGCCAATTCCCAAATGCAATGCTCACATACTCTTGTTCGTCGTCTATAGGCAAAGAAGTTACGTGCGTCGTTGAACTGACTCAAGCTCTGCTGGAGACAGCCCGGGAGCTCTCTGCAGAGCTTGCCCATTCTTCAGTGAGTCGCTCCAATTCGGTCATGCGAAGCGCCTCCTCGACACTCTGTACAAAGTGTCTTGGACCACCACACATTTCGATAATACCGCTCTTGTCGAACAGCTGATAGACGGGACTAGACTCTTGCGGTACCCTGCAGAAGAAGACTCTGACATCCCGCTTCCTGTAAGACTCTACAATCTCAGCCAGGACCTGGGCACCGGCGCCGTCGAGCGAAGTGACGCCATGAACATCAAAGATGACGTTCTTGTTGTGTTCTGCACGGCGAACGCGAGGTAGGGCAGGATGCGCCTTTTCCGTGCCATGGTCTTCCAGGCGACGCAGACGAGTCTTGAGGTTTCCGGTGTTGGCAAATGTCAAAGGCTCTGGGATCTTGACGATCAGGCACCCTTCAATGAATTCGACATCTCCGGGGTGATGTTCCGCGTTTGAAAATTGGTTTGTAGTTCCAGGCACGCGGCCCAGGATTTGAATGCGTGGGCGAACTGAATGACGAATCAAACGCAGGATGGACAGACCGATACCAACCCCAATACCACGCTTCAGATCCCACACGATGGTGATGAAGAAAATGAGGCCCATGAGGATCAACTCTGACCAGCCACTGATTTTAAGGAAGAACTTGACATCGTGTGGTGCTTCCTCAACGAGCGAGTATGCTACTACTGAGACCATGGCGCAAAGAACGCCTTTGGGTAGGTAGTAGAAATACGGCAGCATGAAGACGGTACACAGAATAGTGATGAGGGACAACAAGACTGAACTCATTGGTGTCAATCCACCAGTGGATGCATTGACCTTGGATCGACCATAGCCACCGAAAGCTGGAAGCGCCATGAAGAGTCCACCAGTGATGTTTGCAGTACCCAGAGCAATGAGCTCGCGGTTCGCGCTTAATGGCATCTGGACACCATCCTTGGTGTGGTCACCGCTGCCCAGCGACTTGGCAGCAACGGAAGACTCAAAGAAGCCCAACATAGCAATGATCAATGCCGTGTTGATGGCGTCGGATACATACTTGAGATGCGAGGTCTCGAAAGGGAAGTGAATGGTAAATAGTTTGGCGCTGGAGTTAACCTCTCCAAGGACAGCAAGGCCTTGTTGGTCAAGGCGATATCTCCAGGTAAGCACGGCAGATAGCACGACAACAACAAATCGGTCAGGGATGTAGGCGACATTGGGGTATCGGGGTTGTAGTCGCTTCTTGAACTCTCTGCGGATTTGTTAGTGAGTCCAGCATGAAGACGGTGTCTCGGAACATACCGGAAGAACATGATAATGAAGAAGGCAGTGAAGGACATGGCACATGTGAGGCCATGAGCGCGTCCAATATTGCGAAAGAGAAAGACGACTTTGTCCAAGCAGCTGCCGTGGGATACTTGGTCAGCAGCCAGTCGTGCGAGCCCCATCTGGGGAATGAGTTGGTCTACAAAGATGACTACGCCGATGGCGCTGATGAAGCCTCGCAAAAAGGGCCGGCTCAGCACATTGTCAAGGAAACCGAGTCGGAAGAAGCCTGCGATCAGGATGAAAGCACCAGCCATGCACGTCACGATGCCAGCGATCTCGGCATTACGTCTACCGTCGTTGTCGCCGGTAGTGCCCTTCTTGATGTTCTCACGCACGATCTCGCCTATGAGGAGGGAGCCAGGCGCCTCGGGACCAACAATCATCTGCGGACAGGTGCCGAGCACGGCGTATATGAGAGGGTTCAGGGCGAAGCTGTAGAGACCGTGGACGGGCGGCAGGTGGGCGAGGTTGGAGGCGTAGGAGAGGGCCATGGGGATGTAGAACGAGGCCATGGTGATGGCTGCGATGAGGTCGCCCTTGAAGTAGCGCCACTTGTACTGCTGCGTCCAGTTGAGGACGGGAATGTAGTACTTGAGGTACATCATGCGCTTGTCCTTGATGCCGTGGCGCTCAGCGAGCCAGCGCGTCGTGCTCATCTTCTGCCCGCTCCCCTTGTTCATGACGCCGTCTGCAAAGGCGTCGCCCAGTAGAGCGTGTGCCTCGTCGGGCGCATCGCCCTCTGCCGTCTCGCGTATGCCAGGGAAGGTGCCGCCGAAGCTCTGCTCCGAGTGGATGCTACCCGCGAAGCTGCCATAGTTGCGATGTGCCGCCGGCCGTCCCTCGGCCCGGTTGAAGGTGCCCCAGTCCTGCTGGTTCAGCAAGCGCGTGCGCACCGTGGGCTCGAGGTCGATCTCGATGATGCCGCCGGGGGGAGCGACTTCCTCATGGGTTGAGTGTACTGACGTCGCATCCGTCGTCGGGTGGATGCCGTCGGTGGAGAACTCGAGGTCGTGGGGCGCGGCGCTGCTCGACGGCTGGGGCTCGTCGTCGTCGTGGTAGCGGCGGGGACGCATGGTTTCCTCGGGTGAGCTGGACCTGTCCGAGGGCGCATGAGCCTGGCGGAGCTGGCTGGGCGTCGAGGGCGCGTGTGCGTGCCGGGCACTGGCATTGGAAGAGTCGCGCGAATGTGAAGCCATGCTGCGCGATAGTGATAGTGATATCGAGGTGCAAGCACCAGCGAATCGGAGACGAGGTAATAGCCGTACTATGGACGGCGGCGCGAGTGCGAGCAGCTTTTCGCAGCAGCAACCATAGCGCTCCCGAGGCAGAACAGACGAGAGAAAAGCATGGACGTCGTGGTGCAGCGTATTTTGCACGCCGGCAGAGGATCCTACCTAGCTTCTCACTCCAGCGCCGCCGGCCGTCGAGCAATGCACGTGCGAGGTGCTGCAGTGCCATCCAGACCGCCGCCCCACTACTGGCCAAAATGTCTCAAGCTATGTCATCGCATGTCTCCAGGGCTCTGTCGTCTAACGGCGCAGTGCAGCCCTGCAGTAGCGCCGTTCTCGGAGCTCGAATTTGGAGTCCCGGCGAAAAAGGCCATGGAGTCATCGTGGCCTTCAGTCCGCGCCGACTATTCCCCACACTCCGAGATCCGATACCTCATAAGTAGAGCACATTGAGAGACGCCATTGAATTGAGCACTCTTTTCAAACATACCAAGACGTCGGCCATCTACCGCACAGCATGTCGTTCCCTACACTACACGCCCGCGCAGAGGCCAAACCGCTTGAGCACCGCTCATGGTGAGTCCACTGTACCCATCTCATGTATATACTGTACTAACAGAATTCCAGCCTCACTCCCACCACCACCAAGAAGCTGCTCGATGCTGGCTACCCCGTTGTCGTCGAGCGCTCGCCCAAGGACCCCAACTACGCCCGCATCTTCAAGGACGAGGAGTTCGAGCAGGCAGGCGCGACCCTCATTGAGGAAGGCGCATACAAGAACGCGCCCAAAGATGACCGCATCATCATCGGACTGAAGGAGCTACCCGAGGACAAGTTCCCGCTCGAGCACACTTTCGTACACTTTGCGCATTGCTACAAGCAACAGGGCGGCTGGGAGAACGTCCTCGCCAGGTTTCCCCGTGGTGGAGGCACCCTGTACGACCTCGAATTCCTGCAGGATGAATCAGGCAGGCGCGTTGCGGCCTTTGGCTACCACGCGGGTTTTGTCGGCGCTGCCCTGGCCATCAAGGTTAGTCGACCCCACAACTACACTGCTACCATACTGACAGCTGCTAGACCTGGGCATGGCAACTCACCCACCCCAAAGGCGAGCCTCTTCCCGGTCTAGAAACCTTCACCGAAGGGCGGGGGTACTACAACAACGAGAGCGAGCTGATCGCCCAGCTCAAGGAGGACGTCGCCGCTGGTGAGAAGGTTGCTGGCCACAAGCCCTCCAGTCTGGTACTAGGCGCCCTGGGACGCTGCGGCTCCGGTGCCGTCGACCTGCTGGAGAAGATTGGCTGCCCAGAGATCAAGAAGTGGGATCTGGCTGAGACCAAGGAGCGCGACGGCCCCTACCCCGAGATCGTCGAGTCAGACATCTTCGTCAACTGCATCTATCTCTCCAAGCCCATCCCGCCCTTTGTCAACAAGGAGAGCCTCCAGTCACCAGGCCGCAGACTCAGCGTCGTCTGCGATGTCTCATGCGACACCACCAACCCACACAACCCCATTCCCATCTACGACATCAACACCACTTTCGACAAGCCCACAGTCGAGGTCCCTGTTGAGGGTGACGGCCCTAGGTTGTCCGTCATCTCCATCGACCACCTGCCGTCTGCTCTGCCCCGCGAGTCATCAGAGGCCTTCAGCAACGCTCTGCTGCCCAGCCTCATGGCCCTCAAAGACCGAGCATCTACACCAGTATGGCAAGGCGCAGAGAAGCTGTTCCAGGAAAAGGTCCAGACTCTGCCTGGCGGCGTTCCCAAGAAGGAAGTATAGGACTTCTCGCCTGTAGGCTCATCAATGCTGATATGAAGTTACGAAATGAAGGATAGAAATGAATGACCACATGCATGGCACGGCCAACAGCACTTCAACTGGTCCCCTCTCAGTTCATCGATGATCACTTTGCTAATCAAACTCACTTTCCAAGAAGCCTTACCAAAGATTTCCTGACGCTTGTCCTCTGCGTCTATACCTGCTTACATCTCAACATTCCAGAGCATGGGAGAACAAAGTGGTACCGAAACTTGCCGAAGCAGCTAATCTGGGCACTACTCTGTATCTTTACTCTAGAACTGATGGGAATTATGCTTTGTCATTACGAGGCTTTGCGAGCTATCCCGCATACTACAAAGGTCACCAACGTCGCTTTGGTGCAGCAAATCGCCGAAGGCCAACTTGAGAAGGACATGAGCAAGGCACTTTCCCTACATGATTCGGCGGATGATGCAATGAAAAGACGAGCGCTGCCCGTTCAGCGCACCCGAACATTCTCTTGGACAAGACTGCATAGTCACTACGTTCTTCTGGGCGGATCTGTACTTGATCGCAGTGGCTTGGGACCTAACGCGGTCCCCGGTCAGCGCGAGCGTTTTACACTTACAGCAGCCGGCGCACTGAAGCTCGCGGAACTTGAACCAGACATGATTCCAGATATTGATGCCGAGTAGATCCGCGACAAGGGCAAAGCCGACGCTTTTGTCAAGACCCTGGCGTGTGTATACAAGCGCTGTGGGTCCTGATTCAGATTATCGGTCGACTCGGCACAGGCTACCCGATCAGTGTCCTCGAGATCACTACGTTCGCCCACGCTTTGTGCTGCCTAGCGATCTACTTCTTATGGTGGGACAAACCTTTAGGCGTTGACGCTCCTACCTTCATCAAAATCCCGGGTGAGCGCTGAGAAAGCATTTGCGCATAGTTACTCATGGCAAGCTGGTTGGGGGGCTTCTCGACAAATCTGTTACAAAAGCCACGGCGAGGCCATTTCGACTCAATGGATAGGTCATTTGGTATGCAGACCCTCCAACGAGCTTCCACTTGTCGGCAGAGACGATGAAATCCGAGCCATCACTGAAAACGGCACACTGCAAAGAACAGAAAATCCATTCTTTCTCAAGTCTATGGAAGGAATCCATGACATCTACTTCGTGACCGCGAGTGGCCCTATCATGCTAGACTGCCTGCCATTTAAGAGAGGCTAGGTTCTGACCCTGTCGTCAGCAGATGTTCGGTGCCTTGAACAAGCTCATCATTTGATGCAGGGCGAGCCTCAATGGGATATTCCGTACAGCATTCACCGCGCTAAGCGATCCGAGCAGTCTCGGGCCATGACAAAGCTGCTGAGCGACGCAATAGGAGAAGCATGGGAGACTAGACCACACCCAGCAAACGAATACCTAGCATCTCATGCCTTCAACTTTCGCCGTGTCGGCGAAACCCTCAACTTCTGTCAACCGCATCATGGCGATACACCAATCCGCATCTAAAGCAAACGCTGGACCCAAGGCCAGCCCAACGAACTGCCCTTGTATCAGCGGAGAGATCGCCACGCAGCGCGTTGCTGGTCTTCACGTTGCCTCGACCGCATAAAGTGTTTGGTTTCGCGTTTCACCGAGCAAACCAATCGTTCCAGATGGAGACATTTCCATCGCTTGCAAAGCATAGCAGTCGTATGGTGTGATGGCGTCGCCACACATAGCTTTTCAGAACCAGCAAATCATGTATTGGTGACAATGAGCGGCATGATGTGGCACTGCCTATGGAGCGTTGCATCTTCTGGCATGGAATGCTCATTTCCACACGCGGCCTGAAAAAGTACTGTGGCGAATATAGGCATTTGTTTTCACTGCAGTTGCCCACATCATGACCATGTACGCCGTTGTGAGACGCGCTTTAATCTCGCACATCAATTGCAGCCGCGGTGGCAACACTCAATTGGGGACAGAAGCGTGGCAATCATGGCGTCCGCCGCTTGCCGCCAAAGTCGTCTATGTCTGCATTTTATTTGGAGTGCATCTGCTTTATGTGTGTGCTCGGGTGTATCTGGTCTAGGAATGCTTTGTCAGTGTACTGTATGTACCTGAGAGGGTCTACGAGCAACCGGCGTGGATTCGTTATGTTCCGCAATTCAGTGCTAGACAGAACACTTGAACGAGAATTGTCCTAATGCTTTAAACTGTAGCACTTACTGTATCATTCGTGTCGTCTTTGCGAAGGTATGTCCTCGTCAATTACCGACGATGGCTCTGTGTGAGCGGAGCCTTGGCAAGTAAGACAGCCTTACGCGTCAAATGAGGATCAACACGCGAGAAAGACCGCCCCGCCCCGCCTCAACAACGTCCTCACGCCGAGAGACACTCCATCAACAAATTCGCAGCGCGCAAAGAACGCGATAATCGCAAACCGCCTCTTCAACATTCGTGCGACTGCTTGCAATGCGCCACAGACGGGGTGCAATGTTCGCGCGCCAACCGTGTCAGAAGTGCTCACACCGCTGCGCAGAATGTCTGTATTTTCCCGGACGTCAGACGTGACGGACCTCTTATCCTACTCCAAGCGATACCGAATCACCAATAGCTATTCATAGAAATGGCTTGCATGTAGATCGGATCGATCACGACGACAAAGGTAAGTGTACAGCGCCTACCTTCGCGGTCATGCTAGAAGAGCCGAGTACCGCAGCATGAACCTGAACAACCATCGCGGGATACACCGCCGAATGGTTTGCTAAGCACCCGTCTACACTTTCATCCCTAGTACGGGTGTCTAGCGTTGTTCTGTCTGTTCCAAACTTCTAATCTACTTAACTTTCGTGCGCAGCCTTTGCGACCCTGGCGAGTGGCTTTGCTGTTGTTTCGGTAAGAACCTTAAAAGCCACGCCAGACACCCGGGGGGAGTGTAGGCGTCGCGGCATGTCAGATTGTCTCGGGCCTACTCAAGCGACCAAATGAACGTTTATAGCACCGTCTTACCTCGATTTCCAAACATCGACTTGTCATCTCATCCATCCACATTCCTTACAACAACCTGGTTTTTCCAAGTATCTCATCCATCCACGTTTCCCACACCAACCTGGTTTATCCAAGTATTTCAGTCCTATAGCCTCGGTAGCAGACACGCGCTCGCTTTGTTACTATGTGGAATCAGCTTCGCTCCTCCTTCGGCTTCCTAAAGCCGCCAGAGTCCATGCATCGATACATGCCTGTCGGGCAGGTGTCCGCCACACGCTCCCGCACCCGACTAGCAATCATAACGGCATCCTGCATCGTCGTCACTCTCACTATCCTCTCAATATCTACTCACCCCCTGGAGAAGGCGAGGCAGTATGGGATACTCAAGTCTAGCGAGTCATCCGTGCATGACCCTATACCCAGCATCGTACATTATGTGCAAATAAAAAAGGACGCAAACTCAATCCTGAAGTTTCCGTTCTCAAGCTTCCTGACTATGTGCGCCGCAGTCATGTACATTGAGCCGACACAAATCTACATGCATACCGACTTCAACGACACCGAGATTAGGAATGCCAGCGAGCACGGTGATTGGTGGACCAAGGCAGTCATCAACACCTTCGCAAACATCACCACCTGGAATCGAGTGGATGTGCCCAACTTTGCCGGCCAGAACCAGGACCAGCAAATATCCGCCATCCAGCACAAGTCAGACTTCATCCGCTGGGAGGCGATCGCGAAGATTGGCGGGATCTATATGGATTGGGACGTTGTACCTCTGCGATCTCTGACGCCCCTGCTCGAAGCTGGCTTTGCCTTTATCGGCGGCCGACATTATGGCGGCGCACGCGAAGGCGGTGGCATCAACGGCACCATCAACAACGGTGTCTTCTTGACCAAGCCAAACAGCACAATGGCGCGAATCGTCGTGCGCGAGCAACATGCCGGCTTCGACGGAAAATGGGAAGCAAATCTACAGAGCATGACCAAGATCGCGGAGCGTCTCGTCCCAATCCCGAACGAAGTCCTGATACTGGACCGCACCGCTTTTGCCCCAACACACTGGTTCAAAGAGAGCACCGATCCTCTCTTCAAACCCAACGAAGGCAATCCATCGCCTGTTCCCCAGCTCATCAACTCCACAGACCCGATGGAACTGTACGACAATGCCATTGCAAATAGACGAAGGCGTGCGCAGTGGGAGATGGACTTTTCTTCGACATACATGCTGCATGGATTCGCCATGCATGAGTACTACAAGTACATCAACCCGAGCACTATCTTGAGCAGGACCAGCAACTTTGGAGTCGCGACATACGATATTGTGAGACATATGGTGGACCAGGGTTATATCAGCGGAAACGAAGGGGATAACAGACCCGAATCATAACAGGTACATACCGACTTGTAGTATAGATTTCATTACGTTCGTGTACAATAGACAAGGTTGTTACCTGTAACTACTAGGTTAAGACCCTGTAGCTAAAGCATTATCAACTTCTTACAACTAATTTATCTATCTACTTTACTTATAAAGCTAGACTATCGCTGTAAGAACACATCTATTTATATTATTAACTTCTCTATATATCTATATTATAGACCTAGTCTTTGTTTTAATATAAAGAGATATCTTTATATAAATAATATAATTAGACTACACTTACTTACTTATCTATAATATAATAGTAAAGACCTTTTTTTAGCTTATAAATTTAGCTATAAATATAGTTTCTAAAACTATCTATAGATAAACTTATAATTTTATAACTTATTAGCTAGTTTTTAAAAAGTAAAGTTTACTATAAGTATACTAAAAAAGTAAAACTAAAGATTTTACTTACTTCTAAAAAAACTTAAGACTAGAGCTTAAAGCTTTTGTACTACTACTTAATAATAATTAAAACTAATAAACTTAGACTAAGAGTAAATTTATTTTAATATTAAATTTTTTTACTTATAGAATTTAACTCTTAATTATTTTAAAAGTTCTTATATAGTTACTTAAGTTTAATAGCTTATAATTAATTAAGTAAGATTTTTAGATATTTATTATTAATAGAGATAATTATAAAATCTTAATTATAATTATTTATTTTAAATTTAATAGAATAAATAAAGAATTTTGTAATTATATCTAAACTATTATTAGCTTAGATCTCTTTTTAGATCTAATATAAATTTAAGAAAAAGATTTTTTCTAAGTTACTTAAGAAATTAAAGAGAATAGTATTATTATTTACTAGTTCTAAAATATTACTAAATAATAGTTATAGACTTTACTATAAAATGTTCTTAGCTAGAAAGCTTTAGAAGCTTTGTTTAATTTTAACTAAGTTTAGAAAACTTAATTAAAGTCTATTACTATCTAAAAAGCTTTTACTTTAATAGCTATTTTAATTAATAACTATTTATTAGTATTTATTTTAAAATTATATAATTTATAATTATTAGAGCTAGAGATAATTAATAATTAAAGATAATTAAGTATATTATAATTATTCTACTATAAAAGAAAGTTAGAATAAAATCTTTAGCTATATACTTAAGAGCTAAGCAATTATATATTTATAATTAGATAATTATAACTACTCTCTAACTTTAATATACTTTCTAGAGTAGTAAAAGTATTAATCTACTTTACTAAAACTAATTCTATTAAATTTACTATAATTAGTATACTTTAGTAAAGTCTAGGCTTAAGAATTTAGAGTATAGTAGTAAGTTATAGCTTAATTAAGCGTTTAATTATACTTAATACTAATAGTAGTAAGCTCTTACTTATTTAAATAAAGTCTAATATTTTAGAAATTAACTCTATTAGTTTAAAAATTACTTTATAATAGTTTAAAATATAGCTAATAGCTATAAAAATCTAAGTATATAACTAGTAAGAGCTAATTCTAATAGTAAAATCTAAGCTTCTAATCTTTTTTAAAGAAAGTTTATAGTATAATTAATAGCTTAATAAGCTATACTAGCTACTTATATAAGTACGCGCTTAGAGTAGAATTAGAGACTTTATAATAATAAGTTTTCTAATTTTTTTCTTCTTTACTATAATTATCTACTTTTATATTATTAAGATACTTAAGCTAATAAGCTAATAAGCTACTTATTTAATTAACTTATTTTCTTAAAATTCTTAGCTCTTAAGCTTTAGCGCTCTTAAGCTTTATATCTAATTCTTTACTCTACTTAATATACTACTCTACTTACTTTTTTATTCTTTTTATTATTATAGTAAGTTTTTACTTTTAAACTTAAATTAATAGCTAACTATTATAATTTAGTTTAATAACTTAACTTCTAACTTTAATAATAGCTATAAGTGTTAGCACTCTAGCTTTTATTATAATAGTATTTTATACTTTAATTATAATACTTTTAGTAGTAGTAATTATAATATATAAGCTAGTACTTAGCGTAATAGCGCTTAGTATAATAGTACTCTACTTAATAACACTCTACGCTTAAGCGCTTAACTTTTTTACTTTACTTAACTTTAAGTATTTACTAATTAAGTTCTACCTCTTTCTTCTAGAATAATAGTAGCTAATAGTCTATTTTCTAGTCGTAGCTTTATATAAAGTAATTAAGCTTTTAATACTTAACTATTTTAAAGCTTTATAAAGTCTAATAATTAACTAGATTAAAGCTTTATAGTATTTAGAAACTCTAGTAATAACTTCTATAAGAATTATAAGCGCTTAGATTTATATATTAAGTATACTTACTTAGGTTATAAAAGCTCTTAGTTTAATAATAATAACCTTAATAATAAGAATATCTAAGAGACTATTAAGTCTATTTCTAAAAGTAGTATTTTTATTAAAAATAATACTTTCTAAACTTATAGTTTAGGCTTTTAGTAATTTAACTATATTAAGAACTAAAGTATTTATAATTAAGAGAAGTAAGTATCTCTAAGTAAAAACTATAGTTATAGTTACTTTTTTAAGAAGTCTAAAAATAAAACTTCTAAGTTTAAAACTTTTTTAGATTATCTATACTTAGTATATACTAGTTATTAGTATAAGTAAGTTAAAGTAATACTTAACTATAATACTTTTTAATATCTTTAGTATAAGTACTATATCTATTAGTAACTTCTTAATAATATTCTAAAGCTTAATTACTTTAAGTAACTTTACTAAGTTATATAGTATTTATTCTATAACTCTTATAATTACTATCTAGCTAACTAAGATCTTTGTAATTACTTTATAAGTATAGTAAATTACTCTAGTACTAAAGTAAGTTTATAATTTTTTTTTTTTTAGCTCTTTTAATTTTTTACTAACTTAATAATAGTGCTAAAGCTTTAAAAATACTATTAAGTATTATAAGTAGCTCTATAAAGATCTCTATACTTATAAAAAGTAGAAAAAAAAAGCTAAAAGTAGTTCTAAAACTTTAGCTAAATTATTAGATAAAACTTTTAAGTTCTTAAGTAAAAAAAGCTTAAAAAGTACTTTATCTATAACTTTCTATAAGTCTAATTAATATAGTGCTTATAGTAAGTTTATAATACTAAGTAAAAGAATAAAAAGAATTAATATAAGTAGTAGCTAAATAGCTTTACTTATAATTTCTACTTAAAGTTATCTACTTATAGCTTTTAATCTAATACTATAATACTTAGAATATTATTATTAGAGCTTATTCTAGTAGCTACTACTACTAACTTTCTAGCTATAGCTTTCTTAATTTAGAAATTAGCTACTATAAAATTAGTAGTAGAATTAGTATAGTTATTATTAGTTTTAGTAGCGTAACTACTAGTTTTAGTAGTATAATTATTAGTTTTAGTAGTATAATAATTAGTTTTAGCTATATAATAATTATTTTTAGTATTATAATTCTTAGCTATATAGTTATTAGTTTAATAGCTCTATATCTAGTATTATAAGTAATAAGTTCTACTACTATACTTAGCGTCTACTAGCTATAGCTAAGTATAAGAAGGTAATAATATATACTAAGTATAATTAAATATAGCTTAAAATTTATATATAGGCTTAAGCTACTAAGACTACTTATCTATAAGCTTAAGTTAAGAATTTTAAAAATAGCTAAAATAGTAAGCTAGCTCTTAATAAGAATAACTATAAAAGTTATAATTAGAGAGATTACTACTATAGTAGTTAGTAAGTTAGTAGCTATATAAGTTAGTTTAGTAAAAAGGTTTAGTAATTTAGCTACTTTATACTTATCTTAATTATTAGTAATTACTTCTTTATAACTAAGTACTATTTAGAGTAACTAAGATTTAGCTTAAGTATAATTAATTTTTATAGTAGTACTTTAAATAAAGATCTCTTTACTTTATCTACTTCTTAAGAATTAAATATTATAAATTTTATAAGTTAAGTAGCTATTTAAACTTCTTAAACTATTATTAAGTAAGTAATTTAGTTAATCTATCTATAAGTATAATTATAGTCTTTAAATACTTAATTTTAAATAATTCTTTAGTATATTTCTACTATAGCTATATATTCTAAATATTAATATACCTAAGCTAAGTATTAATATACTTATTTTTTTTAATAACTAGCTTAATAGTTTACTAATTATTATACTAGACTATCTAGAGTTTTCTAAAATTAAGCGCTAGCTTTTTAAAAAAGCGCTTAAGCGCTATAGCTTTTTTAGTAGTATACTTAAAAGTAAGTAGCTTTACTTTTATAGTAGAGATAGTAACTATACTTTACTTTATAGCTTTCTAAAAAATTACTTCTTTATATAATATAGTAATATATCTATAAAATAATTAGTAAGTCTTTAAGTTATTAGTAAAAAATATATTTTTAGTAATTATTAAATTAAGCTTATTATAGTTACTATACTAGATTATATTAAAGTAGGTATAGTAAAGATATATAATTACTTACTTTATAGCTTTTTTATACTTATTACTTAAGTTTATAAAAAAGTAAAAAAGCTTTAAGATAGTATACACTATATTTAGTTAAAGTATAATTACTATATAAAGTATAAAGCTAACTATTTTTTAGTATTTTTTAATTTTAAGCTTAGTTACTTCTTTAGTATTCTTAATTAGCTTCTCTAATAGTAAAAGTGTTAGAGAAAAAAATCTATTTCTAAGCTTAAACTTCTTAAGTATTTTATCTATATATATATTATAAATAAGTATAATTATTTTTAAATATTAGTCTTTAATTATATAAATACCTAAAAACTACTTTATATCTCTCTAATCTTAGATTTTATACTTACTAGAGATCTTAGCTTATATAGCTATTATATATTACTCTATACTTTTATAATAAAGTAATAGAATATTATTAATATAAAAAAGAATAAGAATTTTATATTTTTAATTAAAAAAAAAATAGAGCTTCTTTTAAGAAGCTATTATACTAATAGCTTTTAGCGTTTCTAAGAACTTTTTATACTATAATAGTAAAGAGTTTTATAATTTATAGAGCGTATAGTTAAGCTATATATATAATTCTAGCTTTTTAAAGCTATTTAGTATTTTATAAATTACTAAGTTTTTTACTATAATCTTTATATTAAGAAATACTTTTATAATATTAAACTATTTAATTTTTAGATTACTTTAGATAGTAATTACTATTATAGCGTAAAAGAACTTTATAGTAAGTATTACTATATAAGTTAAGTTAATTAAGTTCTTTTTTTAGAGATTACTATAAACTATAATTTAAGCTTTATATTTAAGAAAATAGCTATTCTAATTATACTTATAAGTTTATATCTATTTTAATAAAAGTAGCTAATCTTAAGCTTATAACTTAGAAATTTCTATCTAGATTCTTTTCTTACTTAGCTAATTAATTTCTCTCTTAGAGGTATTTTTAAAAAGCGTATATATTAGATACTAGATTAGTTATTTCTATAATCTAGGTAGCTCTTAAAGATTATTATAGTATTAGTAAGTAGCTTTTAGCTTATACTTACTAAGCGTAGTAGCTATAATAATAGAGTTTATAGTCTTATAGCTAGCTTAATTATTCTAGTCTTCTTAAAAACTAAGAAAGTAAGTTTTATAAAAGTTAATTTAGACTTACTTATTAACTAAGCCTATAATTACTATATTTATACTATCTACGCTATTACTCTTTAGTTAATTACTAAGCTAAGTAAGCTATTTACTCTTACTTTTAGAGTATTTTAATAGTTAATAGATATTTATAGAAAGAAAGCGCTTAGGCTATTTATCTATAATTCTTTTACTATAGCGCGTTTTAAAGAATTTAGCTATTAGCTAATTTTATAGCTATATTAATTATTAAAAAAAGACTACTAATTTTAGTAGCTTACTTTTTAGTTTTTTTAGTACTTACTTTAGTTAAGCTAGTTTCTTATCTATTTCTATAAAACTAAAGTCTATTATAATAAGCTTAATAAATAGAGTTAGATTTTTTAATCTATATATAGAAAGCTCTTTACTTTTAAGCTCTAATAGGTTAGCTCTCTTAAGTATAAATACTACTCTTTAACTATTAGAAACTCTATAATTACTTTAATTACCTATTTCTAGAATTTTATACTTAGGCGTAAGTTCTAAGATAGTAAGCCTAGTAGAAAGCTACTAATTATTAGAAATTTCTAATAAAATACTAGCTTTATACTTTATCTCTATTAAATTAATAAAGCTTTAATTATATTTAATAGGTAGGCTAACTTTATTACTTTAATTATAGCTTATATTACTTCTAAAATCTTACTTAGTAGTTAATAGCTTTACTATACTTACTATTTAATTAATAGAAAGAATATTAAACTTCTTTATAGAATTAATAAGCTTACTATTATTATATATTTTAATTTACTTAAGTGCTTAATTTTTAGTTAGCTTCTCTTTATACTTACTTTAATAGAACTTCTACTTATTAAAGGTAATATTATAAGTTATAATTACCTAATTAATTACTAGTACTTATATATAATATATATTAAAAGCTTAATAGCTAATAAAATATTTTATTTAGCTATAAAGCTTAACTTTAAAGTCTTAATAGTGCTTTCTAGCTACGTAATTACTATTAAGTAGATACGCTTAATAGCTATAAGTATAGATTCTACTTTAATCTAAGTAAAGATTAGTAGTTTAGTGCCTAATCTTAGATAGCTAATAATATTAAAAATACTTTCTAAACTATTTATATAATATCTAATTTAGAGATTAATAGCTATAAAGCTATAATAAACTTATTTTATAGAGTTAAGCTACTATATTTATAATTACTAGCTAGAGCTTAGCTAGAAGATTAGCGCTTATATATATTTTAATTAACTTAGTAATAAGCTTTTAGCTAGCTCTTTCTACTAAGCTATTAGGCTTATAACTATATAGTAGAGGCGTTATAATTATAATTTTTTTCTCTTTAGCCTATTTCTATTATAGACTAGCCTTAGAGTTAGAATATACTAAGTATTAATAGAATATTATAAGGCTTAGAACTTAAAAAGCTATATATAGAATCTAGAGGTTTATATAGTAAGTCTAGACCTTATTTATACTTTTCTTATTCTAGCCTAGGCTTAGGTAAAGCCTAAGACTATTATATACCTCTAAACTTACTTTTACTATATTAGTCTAGAGAGCAGCGTAGTGTTATAGAAAATACCTTTATATTAATATTATAGGCCTAATAAGTAATATATAAGAGTAGGTTTATATATATAAAGTTTTTAAACTACGTAAAAATTTTACTTATATAATCTCTACTACGCCTATATATAGAGTTATAATAACTCTAAACTATATCTAAACTAAGATTATATTATAATTTTTTATAATTATAATATAGCTCTATCTAAAGTCTTACTTACGCTCTAATATAACTTACTTTTATTTCTATCTACTCTAAATTCTTTACTTTATAATTTTTGCGCTAGCCTTTTTTAAAAACTTTATTAATTCTAGACTATATTTATACTTTCTACTATATAGTTCTATATAATTCTTACCTAGTTAGTAGCTTTAGTACTACTTATCTTTACTAGTTCTCTTAATACACGTAATAGTAGCACTAGTATTACTACTACTAGCGCTTTTAGTAGCTAAGATTTAAGAAAGCTAACTAGTTTATCTAGATATAGCTTCTCTTATAATACTAAAGTAAGAGCTCTAATTAAGTTTAGACTATACTTTAACTAATATATAATAAAATAAGTATTACTATATAGACTAGTTTAAGATAGAGAGAGATTCTAATAATTTAGAGTTTACTAAGCCTAACGCTAAGAAGCTTTTATATCTACTATATATTATATTACTTATAAAGTTTAGAGGTTATAAGTATAAGCTTAGTTTTAGTTTATTCTATTTAAGTTTCTATAAGAGTCTAGACTATAAGCTAACTTTTTCTAATTTTTTTTTATTTATTTTATAGCTACTATAAAGTAAAATATATAAAGTATACTCTAGAGTTTTCTATTAACTCTAAACTTTACTATACCTTTTATAACTAAAACTACTATATCTAGTTATATACTAAGTACTAAAACGCCTATATTATAAATCTAGAAACTTATAGTACTATATAGCCTATATTAGAAACTATACCTAAGTTTACTCTATACTTTTATATTCTTTATTATTACTTTAAATAAACTTTTATAATAGCTAAGTAAGGCTTTAGTCTAGCTATACTTTATAAGCTTTCTATCTAGTAAAAGTATAAGGCCTTATATTCTACTAATAACTAGCTCTCTTTTTTTAACTTTTTCTAAAAAAGTATAAATATTTTTATAGCATCTAGTTATAGCTCTAATAAACTTAATAATTTAGTATAATTTATTAGTAGCACTCTAAACGTTATTAGTAGTTAGTTTTAGTAGTAGAAGAATATATTTAGTTAGATTATAGTATAGATTCTAACTTTCTCTATACTATTTATATACTAACTTTTGTTAAAACTAACTCTAGCCTACTATACCTTTGCAGTACTACTACTAAATTAATTATTTACCTCTAACTAGCTTTAGATTCTAATATAAAACGCGCTAAATTAATAATTAAGCTAAGAATAAATATAATTTAAATAATAAGAAGTATAAAGTTACTACGCACTATACTTACTACTACTTTAACCTCTTTTATAACTACTCTTAAACTACTAAAAATATAAATTACTAAAGCTACTACTATATTAATATCTAAGATAGCGCTATACTTTTTTTAAATCTATATATATAAGCTCTCTCTACTATATATAAGTAGTGTAGTACTTCTAAATACTTTACCTCTATACCTATCTTTATATAGAATTCTTTAGCGCCTTATATAGAAATAGTCTACTATACCTTTAAAGTTTATAATACTATTAAAAAGATTTAGAAAGAGCTAATAAAGAATATAGCTAAGTAGCTTAGTAGGTCTAGATTAGCTCTAGACTATACTTTAACTACTAACTTTTCTACTTCTAACTACTCTTAGTATACTATTATAATCTCTTTTTATAAAAATATATTTAAGTCTAATATAAGTAAAAATAGTAATATCTTTCTCTTCTAAATCTTTTCTAACTTACCTTCTTTTAAGAATAATACTCTACTTAATAATAGCTTACTACTTCTATACTATAACTATAATAAACACTATTATAATAAGAAAAGTAAGCTAATTTTAGAGCTACCTTAAAACTAGATAGTTACTAATAGTAATTATCTAGAGCTGCCTTAGCTCTAAAAGAAGCTACTTCTTTCTAAGAAGAACCTACTTCTATATAAGAAGAATCTATAGCTATAGCTAGAGTAAAAGCTTTTAGAGGTTAAGAAAAAACTCTCTAAGTCTAAGAATAAGTTTATAATAAGTAGTAGTAATCTAGATATATAGATCTATTATAAAATAGAGAAAAACTAAGTAGATTAAGTACTCTTTTAGTTTAGGTCTATAAAGTACTTATAAAGCTTACTTTTCTTAAGATTTATAGTATATACTAGATAGTATAAACTTAAAACTATTAAATTAACTTCTTTTTTATAGGTCTAAGGCTAAATTTATAAAGTACTTTTTTTTTTTTTATTATACTATACTAGTCTATTATAAAAACACGCGTTTTTATATTTAGCTTTAAAATAATCTAAAGCTTTAGTTTTTAATAGCTTTAGTAAGTTAACCTATATTAGTATAATATAGTTAGCTTATTTTACTAAGACCTTTTTTTAGCCTTAACTTAAAGCGTTCTTTACTTATAGAATCTCTTTAACTATCTACTTATATAAGTTTTTATTCTTCTTACTTAAGTCTACTATAGGCCTAGGCTATATATCTATTAAAAGTTAGCTTAGTAAAGAATTTACTATAGCCTATTCTACTAGGTCTATATAAATAGTTTTATATAAGTTTCTAAGTAAGTCTAATATAACTATAAGTAGTAATAGTATAGCTATTACTATATACTTAGCCTAAAGCTAGTTAAGCTTTTTACTTAAGTAGTTTATCTTAATATTATATATAGAAAACTATATTTTATTACTAACTTAGAAATACTTTATAAGATATTATAATTAATTAGTTACTTTTTATTACTATTACTAAGTAAAAGTAATTACTACTTAGGCTAGATTAAGCTCTAACTTTAAGTACTCTATAAACTAGACTACGTAACCTTTAAGCGTGTGCGTAAACCTATCTAGTAATAGAATCTACTATAGCGTATCTACTATATACTTATTAAGTAATAGATTTAGACTTACTTTAGTAATACTAGAGTTATAGTTATTTAAAGCTAGCTAGCACGCTAAAAGGTAATCTAGCTAGTTAGTCTACTTAAAAGTTACTATTATACATAATATAGCTTATACTTTTTAGTTTATTTACTCTATACTTTTATTAGTTTAGAAGTAGTAAAATATTAAAAAAAGCTACTCTACTTTAGTAAGTTTATATAAAGTAGTTTAGAAAGCCTCTAACTAGTTTAAGCTATAGTTTATAATTAAGGCTAAGAAAAATTTATAAAAATACTACTAGTAGTTATAAAATACCTACGTAATATAGTCTAAGGCTATAAAGGTAACTACCTCTAACTAGATAAACTTAGATAGCTAATTAGTAATAATAAGTAAGTAGTATAGTAAGAACTTATTATAGGCTAGTAGCTTTATTATAAAATCTATTAAAATCTACTACTAGTATCTATCTACTACTAGAATAGACTATAATAGCTCTTAGTACTTCTTCTAAAAGAAGTAGACTATATAGTAGTAGTAGTTCTAAATATAGCGCATAATATTACTTAATATACTATTTTAGTAGTAGTTCTAGCGTATATAATAAAAGGTAATATTCTTTTTAAAGTACTTTACTAGGCCTAACTTATAGGCTCTTTAGATTACTATTATTATAAGTAGCTTTTAATTTAGTAACTATAGAATACCTCTCTAAAGTAGCGTACTATACACACTAATAAAGTAGTTTCTAACCTACTAAGTTATATTAGCTTTTAGTAAAAATATTTTTACATCTAAATAAACTACTTTCTATTACTTTATATAGTTAGAATTCTCTACTAAAGTAGTATTCTATAAGCTTTATATATAAAAGTTAAGAAATACTAAAAAGCCTAGTAGAGGTCTATTCTTTACCTAGACCTACGCTATACTTATAGAAATCTTAATAGATATTATAATACGCGCTACTTAGTAAAAATTCTCTCTATAGTTTTACTTATAGTAGCTTAGTATATTAAAGCGTATAGTAAGATACTTAGAATAATAATATAAGATATACTAAAACTTAGAAAAGTTTTCTACTTGGTAATACTACTATTTACTAAGATTATATATACTAGTAAAATACTCTAAGTTTTTATAGTTAGTAAGAACCTTAAAAAGCTTATATATACTAGTAAGCTCTACTAACTACGCCTTAAAGTAGTATACTATAGCTAATAATTTCTTATTATAAATAGTATAGTTATACTTCTTACTTATAAAAGCTATAGAGTAGTATATAACTAGATAGAGAACGCTACTAATATACTATAAAAGGCATCTACTTAGAGTAACGCCTAAGTAGTCTATCTTAATAACTATTTAATAAGTAAAGTCTTACTAATAAAGAATAAAGTTTATAATAAATGTAGACTTTAGTATCTAAAAAGCTTTATTTTTCTTTAACTTCTATTTAAATAGAGTAGACTTACTTATAAAGTAATAAAGAAAAGTAGCTATCTTAGAGAAATTAGAGATAAAGTTATAGTAAAAATATATAAACTTAAGAAAGCTATATACACCTATTATAGTTATAAGTATATACTAGTTCTAGACTACCTAGAGCTTATCTAGATCTAAATATATAGTATATTCTACTTTAATAATATAGCTAAAGTAGTAGACTTTTTTTACTATAAATATACTTTTCTTAAGATTTAAGTTAAGTTAGGTATTACGTAGTAAAATAAGAACCTACTTAGCCTTTATAAAGTAGTTAGCTCTACTTTCTCTAAAGTAGATAAAAATATTATTAAGGTATACTATTATAAAATCTTCTAGCGCCTTCTCTAGTACTCTATTAATATATTATTAGAAGAATATAAGCGTACTAGTTAGACTAAAAAGGTAGATAAGCTACTTAAATAAACTAAAATAGGTGTAAAACGCTATTTTTACTTTATTACTTTTAGCTATACGTAGCTTATAGAATATAGTATAGATATTAGCTTTAGTAAACTAATAAGCTCTTAAAAGTATATATAGCGTTTTCTTAATTAAGAGTAGTAGATAGTAATTTATAACTATAATCTTATTAAAACTATAGTAGTTAATATAAAAGTACTAATCTCTAGAAGCCTTTTTTATAAGAAGAACTAGTAACTCTATAAAAAAGAAGCTAGTCTAGATCTACCTTTTATTAAGTAAGTCTATAAGCTATATATATAGCTCTAATAGCTAATTATATAATATTAGATATAAAAGGCTCTATAGTACGTTCTACTTACGTCTACGCGCGTTTATAGATAAGTTAATATAATAATTAAAGTAGCTCTAATAAAAAGGTAGTTTACTAGTTTTATTCTTATTAAAAAAATTATAAAACTTAGCTAATTTAGGTAGTAATTTACTTAGCTTAGACTTTATAAAGAGCTAAATACTATCTAATAAAAAGTATAACTATTATAAAGTATAAATAAGAGTATAGATACTTATAATAAGAATTACGCTCTTATACCTAGAAATACGCGTCTTATAGTCTACTACCTTAGCTACTTTCTCTACACTAATTATTATAATCTCTAGCTACGCTAGAGCTTAATTATACTTATATACTACTATTCTACTAGTCTAACTTATAGTAAAAAGGCTTTATAGAATATTAAGTATAATACTCTTATAGTGTATTTATAGCTTACCTAGAATAATATTATAATATAGGTTTAGAACTATATAGATAATAAAGTAAGTTAGCTAACTATTAATATTATATTCTACTATAGCTAACTATAAAATAATAGAGTTTTATAAAAAATCTACTACCTAATATAGTAATTATAGAGTTAACTTAAGAAATTAAGTACTTACTCTTTTAGCTACTACTTTATTTATTATATAAAAGTACTTATACTCTAAGTTAACTAATATTTATACTTACTTAGCGCTTTTTAAGAATAAAAATACTAAAAAAAAGTCTTTATCTATAAACTAGCTAATATTAACTAAGTAAGTATTAAAACTTTATATTAGTAACTCTTTTAATAGTACTACTATAGTCTACTTCTAAGCTAAACTTTTTCTAGAAGTAGCTAGTTTCTTAAATATACTTCTTCTTTATTTAAACTAACTAATTATATAGTAATAGAATATATTATAGCTATATTAAAGTATACTCTTATATAGTAGCCTACGTAACTATACTATATATAGATACTTACTACTTTATACTTATTAAATATATTTATAGAAATCTAGTTTTTCTAGTTAGAAGCTAGACCTCTATAGAAGCCTTTAGATATAGTATTTACTACCTTTATATTTACTATATAGATATTACTATTATAGTTCTACCTTTAGAGCGCTATAAGTATAGAGTAAAAGAGCTAAGACTTTTAGGTAAACTCTATCTCTACTATCTTAAAGTTTATAGTAATAGCCTTATATATAAGAACTATTTTATTATAATTAGTATATAATATACTCTAATTTATAGAGATCTCTTTTATATAGTTATTTAAAGTGTTATAAAGCTATTCTAGCTTATACTTACTAGCTTAATAAAGTTTATCTACTTACGCTAGAGTCTAGCTAAAGGTAATATAGTAGTAAAACTAGTAACATAATAATAGGCCGAACAGCTATTAGGCTTAAGAGTTAGTGCGCTAGAGAAAGCTAGGTCTAAACAGCGTTTAGACGAGAACAACAACTACATATAGATAATACAATTAACTACATTAAGTACCTATTCTAATAGAGATACTTGTAATCTCTCTACTATATATAGCGACTAACTAAAACTTAACCTATTTAGCCTTCTACCTTAGAAAGGCTGCGCGCTACCTTTAAGTGCGCATTTTACCTACTAAAGGCTTATTAGAATAATAGTTTAACTAGGCTTTAGAAGAGATACAATTATTGCGTAATATAATAGAATAAGTAATAGGCAAGTATATAAAACAGAGAATAAGATAATACGTAGAATAGTATACTTAAGAGACGCGTAGAAGTAAACTATAAGCTACAGAAACCTAATAGTATAGACACCTAAGAAGTAGGCGCACTAAGAGACTTCTAACAACACAAATAATTAGACAATAATAACTACTACTTAGACTAATAGATAATATAGCTATAGTAGCGCTGCGCTAAGCAACACAAAGAGCTAGACAAGAGGTTTAGACTAGGCTAATTGCTCTTTAGATAGCTATATAGATAGAAAATAATATAATAAGAAGTATATAGCTGTATTATTCTACTAAGAAGAAATAACAAGACCTAAGAAAGGTTAGAAAAGCTAACACAGTAGATCTTAAGTTTAGCGTAGCTAGAAAAGAAAAGGCTAAACAACAAGATAGTAGTAGAAAGCTATTATAGTATATAAAAAAGGCAGCAATAGCCTTTCTAGCAAAGAACACCTAACTTTGTTAGCAAGCAAATAGTTAAACCTAATTAATAGTACTTATACGTTTAACATTTACACTAGCTATTATACTATTTACAATACTTATATACTACCTTGTACAAATAAGTAAGAGTTAATCTAATAAAGCTAAAGTTAATAAATAATCTAAGTTAGTTGCTAAAGCCTCTTTAAAAGCCTAGTTTACTAAACAACTATCTTTGCCTCTCTAAACTAAGCCTATAAAACCTAAAGCAACACCTATATTATTCTAGAAGAATATTAAGATGCTAGATATTCTAGAGTTCTTAGGCACTACTAGCTAGCAGCCTTAGGCATAACCTCTAGTATAACTCTAAAATAACAATATAGTAAAGCTCCTTTAGATAATAGCTTAGTCTCTCTAGCAGCTAGGCAATTGCTCTCTAGTCTATTTTACCTAGCTTTCTCTATACCTATTAGAGATAGTTCTAGTGTTTAATAGAACTAACGTTACTACGTTTCTTAAGCGTTTTAAGAACATATTAAAGTACTATAAGTTTATAGACAAGATAAAGATTAATTACCTTTTAGCGCACTGCAAACCTAAGTAGAAGGCAATTATCTAAGCCTTAAACAAATATTCTAACGCTCTAGTTACTAAATTCTAGAAAGAGTTTAGAGAGGCTCTTAGAAAGCTCTTTTGTACTAATAACAAAGACTAATAGAAAGCTAGAGCTAAGTACTTTAAGCACTAGCTTCTCTAGTGCTAAGCAAGGTCTAATCTAAACATTAAGAAGTACCTATAGAAGTTTTAGATTTGCAGCAAGCGCTATATTAAAGCATTAACTATTAATAAAGATTGCTAAGGTTTCTACCTAGTTAAGAGACTACTTTTTAGGCATGCTATAAAGATACTTAATAAGTTTAGTTTAAAAACTAACAACCTAAAGGCATTTAACTACACTAAGATTAGTAACTACCTTACTACTTATCTAGAGGTAGAAGAAGAAGCTTACATACTTAACCTCTCTAAAGTAGTTAAAGAGATTGTTCTAGAAGTTAAATTTAACCTAGCGCAGCTAATAGCCTATTAGTAACCTTAGTAACTAGCACTAACTCTCTAAGACAACTATACGCAGGCTTTCTAGCTACCTAAGCTTAATGTTCTGCTCTAAGATAAGCTGCTTAGGCTCTATGCCTTCTAGTCTTCTCTAGAAAAAGTACCTACTAACACAGAAGTAGATAACTTAGTTAATAAGATGCTTAACCTAAAGATTAATTATGCTAGCCTAGAGATAGAACTATAGAAGATCTAGTAGACCTACTACAAAACTAAACTTATAAACAACTCTAACATACGCAGTAAAGTAGACTATTAAGCTAATAAACGCGCAAACTACCTTAGAGCGTATCTACTCTAAGGTTAGAGGCAATTCTAGCTAAATAACTAGTATTAACCTTAGTAGTAGTAGTAATATAGTAGTTACTAACAGAACACTAGTTAGACTTTCTACAACAACTTCTAAGGCTTTTAGAATCTAGAAACTAGATATAATTAAGGCACTACAAATAGATAGGCTCTTAAAGCAACTATAAATTATTAGGTATATAATAAGAGCGACTATTATAAGTAAGACTACCTAACTCTTTAAGCGTATATAGATAAAGGCTAGCTTTATATAGATAAACAGAACATACTTTAGTAGAGTATGCTAGAGAACCTCTAGAGTTGTATTAACAACCTAGGCTAGAGACTATAGGCTAAGAGTATTTTAGCTAAGATTAAGCAACAATTCCTAAAGAAGAATATTAACTCTCTTATAGTTAACGCCTAGTTTAGCAACCTAAAAGCTCTAATTAGTGTAGAAAATAACGCTATTTTAGTTTAGCTTATACTAGACTCTACTAGAAGCCTCTAAGTAGATAACGTAGAACAATTCTAGAAGCTTTTAAGTATCTTTACTAAAGACAAATTAGACTACTACTTACGTCTAGCGAACCTAAATTAATACAACAACACTATTGCAGCTATAACTATTTCTAAAGCATTCTTAGAACCTAAGAAGGTAGTATCTTATAATTCTTCTAAGGTTTAGAAGAAGACAATACTATAAAGACCTAGTAATAATTACATCTCTTATCTCTAAGATTATAAGAATAGAATAGAATACTCTTTAAGCTATTAGACGCTAAATAAAGAGAGAGTTGTCTAATTTAGCAAAGAAGACAATTTTATACAACTAAATAACAGAGCATCTAGAACACTATAAGAATAATTAGAACTAAAGCCTAAGACAACTAATAAGTAACTAAGAAAGCGCAAGATTGTTAATAAGCTTAAGCCTAATATACAGGCTATAATTTATAGTATTCTAGGCACTTTAATCTCTCTTTAGATTAGTACTCTTTTTAGTAATATACCTAAAGTCTGTAAGACGCTGTTTAACTCTAACTACACAAATAAGAAGCTAGATAAGTTTAAAGTTAATATTATTAAGACGTTAAGGTAATAGGCTAAATAAGAGAAGCTGCAAGAAGAGAAAAAAGAATAGAAGTTTAATAAGCCTTTAGACGCCGCAGTTAATGTAATTACTCTTAGCACTCTCTCTAACTATATACTAGTAGAAGCAGAAGCTAGTAGAGTAGTTAACTACTACAGCTTAAAGATAGAACACTAAACTAACTAGAAGATTAGCTATGTATAACAGCACATTATTGTAGATTAAAGCTAAGAGTATAACTTTAAAGACGCAGATTATAACTACCTAAAAGATAATTAAGCGTATAACTAACTAATAGGTATTAAGCACTTACGTTAAGACTACCTAAAGGTCTTTATTAATATTAGAGGGAACTCTTTTCTCTACTTCTTAGACTTAGGCGCTAAGCTAAACACTATTAAGAGAGAAGTAGCTAAGAGAGCTATATTGCTAATTATATTACTACTAGGTAGTATAAAAGCTGCTTAGATAGTTACTATAAATAGAAGCACAGCAAGCTTTGTAGATATTATCTAGAGTATCTCTATTATTATAGAGTAGATTAAAGTCTAAACAAACTTCTTTATTATAGAATTCTGCACTAATCTAATTATTCTAGGTAACTCTTTTCTAATAGACGCTTAGGCGCGTATTAAGTATACAACTAATAGATTAATGTACTATTACATCTTTAGCGCAGATAGCTAAGCTAATATAAGATTTATATGTACTAGAAGTAATAAGCTTATAGCTTCTAGTCTTTATACTAGACCTACGTTAGAAAAAGGTATAGAAGTGTAGTAGCTAGCGCTACACTCTAGCACGCAACTAAAGAGCTAGTAGACAGCGCAGCGTGCGTATATGTAGAGGTAGTAGGTATAATAATAGAGAAGGTTAGAGATAGCAGACTAAATAGTAGTTAGATGCCTATATAACCTATTAGTAAATAGGTTCTATAGAAGAAGCGTAAAGCCTCTAGAAAAGATCTAACAGCGTACTTATTAAGATTAAATAGTAAGTTAATAGGCTTTAGGCCTAATAGAAGCCTACTAATAAGAGATAATAAAGGCCTATATATTTTTAAGATAGAAGACGTTAAAAGGCTATTAGTCTAACTTCTAAGCAATATTATAGAGAGTATTAGTAATAAAGACACTATAAAACAGAGTAAGGCGTTCTTCTAGGCAAAGAACCTAGCTAAGGTAGATAAAGGCCTCGCACTAAAGGTTAATATAGTTATAGTATTACGCGAACCTACGTGCCTACTTACTAAGCATATAGTAAGTTAGCTAAATAACACTTAGATTAATAGAGCTTATAAGCGTAAAGGCGTTAAGATTAAACTTATTAACAACTCTAGCTAACTAACGCAACCTATTAAGAGGTAGTTAGACTAGAAGAAGAAGGTAGTAGCAAAGCAAGTACCTAATACTAATAGCTAATTAGCTCTATTTGCTAAGTATTTTAAGCTATAATACGCCGCATTTCTCTAAGGCACTTAAATAACACCTAAACGCATTTTAGAGATAAAAATCTTATTAGAGTTATTACTAGTAGAGAAAGACATGCTCTTAGAGGTTCTCTACTAATAAGAAGCAGCACTAGCCTAGAACTTTAGAGAATCTAGAAGAGTTAGCAAAAACGTTATCTCTCTAGTTATTATTAATATAGTACTATATTAAGCCTAGAGAGCTAACTAGTTCTCTGTTCTAAGAAAGCTTTAGTAGATTATAATTAATATAATTTAGAACTGCATTAATAGAGGTACCTTAGAGTTATGTAAGAGCTAGTATTGCAACCTATAGTTCTTAGTTGCTAAGAAAGACAAGAGGTATCGCCTAATTAATAATACTTAAAAACTTAATAGAGTTACAATTTACAACGCTAACCTGCTACCTAATTCTAATAAGTTTTTAAAGAAATTTGCAGAATGCGTTATTATAAGCCTATTAGACTTCTTCTTAGAGTATAACTAAGTAGAACTATATAAGAACTTAAGAGACATAATAGCCTTTTTAACGCTATTAGAACTTATATAATAGTGTACACTTCTAATAGATATAATAAACTCTTTAGTAGAGTTTGTACGTATTATAATAAAGATTTACAGAGACTATATCTCTAATAGATGTATACTATACCTTAATAACGTGTGTATTAAGAGGCTAAAGAAGCGCTATAGCAACTATAAGGTAGAACTAGATATAAGGTAGTTTATTGCTAAACACTTTTTAAATATTAATAAAGTGCTTACAGATATTAAGCGCACAGGCGTAATAATATTAGGCTATAAGTCTAACTTCTACTACCTCTTTATAATTATTGTTAGCTATTAAATTAATAAATATAGCTGCTACTCTAATAAGAAGAAGGTTAATAAGATTACGCGTTAGCTAGATTATCGCAACACTAAGAAAGTTTAAATATTTCTTAGAATCTACGTTTACTATAGAGTATAGGTACTAGGTTTTGCTATTATTATAGTCTCTTTGTTTAAGCTTCTCTATAAGAATGCACTATTTAAATAGAGCCTAAAGTAGAAGTAGGTAATAGAATATCTTAAGGCAGCTCTAACAACTACTCTAGCGCTAGTTTCTATTAATTATACTAAGCCTATCTAAAAGATTATTCTTGCAGTTAATAGTAGTAAGAAGAGTTAGAGTGTAGTTATTATGTAGCTTAACTTAAATAGCTATTATTACTCTATACGCTTTAAGAGTAGAGTTTAGTCTACTACTAAGAGAAATTAGAATTTAAGTAAGTATAAATGCAAGACTCTTCTACTTTCTCTAAAAAAGTTTTAGTTCTATATCTATAGAGTAAACTTCTAAGTTAAAATAGACGCAAAGACGCTTATTACGCAACTCTAACAAAGCGCAATAGATTTTCTTAGAGCTCTAATTACTTAGTAGCTTGCACTTCTTAATATATAGAAATTTAATATTGTCTATATAGCTAGTAAGAAGAACGTTGTAGCTAATACTCTTTTAAGAATACCTAAGCTAGATAGCTAGAAGCTACCTAATAAACCTAAGAAAGATGTAGAAGACTTTATTAATACGTACCTAAATGTAGTTTAGCTTGTCTTTAGCGAAGCTCTAGCGTACGCGTATAAAATATGCTAAGTAGATCTTTTATTTAATAATTAACTACTAGTAGATAGCTATAGTAACAAGTTACAAGTAATTGTAGGCTAGCTTCTATTCTGCAGAAGGCCTAAGTATATATCTACTACTAAGTTTTGTAAGTTTAAGAAGAAGGCGCTCTAAATAACTATTAGAGAATAACATCTCTTTATAATCTTCTTAGAAGGCCAGCCTCTATAAAGAGTAGTTAACTTAATAGATAAGTAGTATAAGATTATTAGATCTCTCTATAATAAGTCTAGCTACTAAGGTAAGAAAGGCATCTAGCGCAAGGTGTAGGCGCGCTACTATTAGAAAGAATAGTATAATTAAGTTAAACGCTATATATAGTTCTGCTCTAAGTACTAATTATATGTATTAGTAATAGTTTAAGAAGAGCTTTAGCCTACAGAGCTACTAATAATACTATTTACATAGATTACTATTAATGTTATTTATATGCTGCTTAGCTGTAATAGCAAGAAGTTTCTTATTATTGCCTAAGACTACCTTTTGCAATAGGTAGAAGCTAAGGCTTTAGCTAAGAACAACTTAAAGAGCGTTTAGAAGTTTCTACTATATAATGTCTTTTATTAATAGAGTATTCTACTTAAGATATTAGCTAATAGAGGCTCTAAGAATAAGAGCCTTGTTAAGAAACTTTAGAAGTAATAGAGAATTAATAGAGTTATTTTAAGTGCCTACTACTCTTAGAGATAAGAACTTATTAAGTAAGAGTACGCGCCTATTATAGCTACTCTAAAGAAGCTTTCTAGCAACTAGGTAGATAACTTGCCTAACATTCTATAGGCTAACTACACTACTATTAAGTAATCTATAAACAAGACACTAGCGTACTTAGTCTTAGGCTAGTAGCATATCTTGCCTATTAAGCTATCTATTCTAACTTAGTAGATACTTCTATAGAATAACGTTTAGAATATATCTACTCTTCTTATAATGCGAGCCCGCTAGTTTAACTACAGAGATAAATAATTTAAGAAGTCTATTAACTACACTATACGTCTTAAGTATAAGAATAAGAACTATTTTAACTAGTTAAGAGTTCTTTAGCTAGATAAGCTTTTTCTAGGTAATTTTATTCTATTAAGAGACTCTTTCTACAAAAACAACTAATCTACGCTTACTAAGTTTCTATCTAAGTAGAAGAAGCTATTTCGCATTAGCAGCGTTAATAAGAAAGGTTAGTATTAGTTAGAAGAGCTTAACAGCACCTCTTTCTAAAGTTATACGCTAGAAAACTACCTAAAGGCCTTTTACTAGCGCATAGTAGTAGATCTTGCTAAGATTAATAGGCTAAACTACGCCGCAACTATATTCTCTACTAATAAAACTAATAATATAGATTAAGAAGTAAGTAGTAATAATAATAATAAGACGCCTAAACAGCCTATATACAGCTAAGATATTCTAGATACTCTAGAGTTAACTAAAGTTTAAAGAAGCCTATAGCTAAGAGCTTAACTAGACAATCTATTAGTTAATATAGAAGAAGAACAAGACATAGAATAGGCATTATCTAGACCTTAGCAATTGTTAGCAGTTATTCTAACAAAGAAGCTAGATTTTAACTAGAATAAGTATTAGGTATATATATTATAGGTATAGTTTTAAGTAGTTTTAGATATGTATATATTAAATACTATAACTAAGCTCTAAACTACGTCTACAAATACATGCAGAGAATAGCTACTACTATTTTAGCCTATAACTAAGCAACGTATCTACTTCTTACTCTTCTTCTTCTTCTTACTAGAGGTTTTCTAGACTAATAAGCTTTTAGACTTAGATAGAGTAAGAAATTTATTACTCTTATTATTATTAATATCTATAGCCTTAGTAGAAGGCGTAGTAAGCTTATAAGTGTAAAGAGTACGTATAGAGGTAGGCAGTAGTACTAGTTTTTTTATCTTCTTAGTAGAGGTAGACTTTATAGTACTCTTAGAAGAAACGCGCTTGCGCTTAGAAGATAGTAGAGCTAGAAGACTCTTTAGAGTAGCTATAGCCTTCTCTAGCTAAGTAAGCCTTAGCTTACAATTCTTCTTAGAGATACCCTTACTATAGTTGCTAATATCTAAGTTCTAGAACTTCTTAGTAGAATTATAGTTACTATTACTAACTAGCTTCTTAGAAGCACGCAGAGCCTAAACTATAGAACTCTTCTTATATAACTAAAGTGCGCTTAGGCTGTTAGAGCTATTAAAAGAGAAGAAAGGCTAGAATAATTAATAAGAGAGGCGGGATGCTATAGAAGGCTTATTAAGATCTACTAGCTTAGTAAATATAACCTTCTTGCTAGAGAAGTTAGGCTAACCTAAGAACAAGTTAGCTATTATACTAATACTAAGAAAGTAGATGTCTAAGAAGTAGTTAGAAACTTATAAGTAAAAGAGTACTAAGGTTCTACGCTCTTTGCGTAGTAATTAGTGTAAGTTCTCTATAGTATTAGAAAGCTATTTAATATAACTAAGTAATATAACTTAAATAGAAGCTTTAAACTACGTTTGCAACAGCTACATATTTTATTACATCTACTAAGCTTTTTATTCTTGCCTAAAGCTAACTTATACTTAATTACGCTAACAAGATAATAGTATATAAGTATAGTAATAAGAGGCTTAAAGACAATTTACTTATAATTTATACTAAGAGAGAAGAACTTATAGAAGAATAAATAGTTCTTAGACACGTCTAGAGGCGCTAAATTAATTTTGCGCTTAATCTAAGGTTCTTTACTCTAAGTTAGAAAGTAGGCTGCTATAAGAACTAGTCTAGCTAGAGTCTCTAAAGTATTAAGGTTAACAATATATCTATAGAGGTCTTTAATCTAGTTAATAGTAAAGTCTACGCGCAATATATATATTACTACAAAGAAATACAATATTAGCGGAATGTCTTTTAGAAAGTAAGAAAGAAAAACAGTAGACTTACTCTAGCTAATAATAGTATTAGAGGTAGAAATACGCTTTAGTAGCTTGTGTAACTCTACTACCTAATTACTAAGAGCTCTAGGTACTAGACGCCTTTTTGCAGGTAACTTAAAAAGAACTTTAGACTTAGATAGACTAGAGCTCTTAATAGAGAGGCTAAATTTCTTAATATTAGATAGAGTTTTATAGTAGTTAGGCAGCATAGTAGAGCGTAAAGTGTTCTTACCTATAATACTCTAAAGCGCCTAAGAGGCGCTTAGCGCGTAATTAAGGTTAAAATCTATTTACGTAATATCTAAGAACGTCTTAATATTAATCTACTCTTAAAGACTAAGAAGAGATCTCTTATTATCTAAAGTAGAGAAGTTAAAGTTATTAAAAGGCTGCGTGTCTAGCTTGTTAAACTTATTAGCACTTACAGGTATAGGCTAAGTAGTAATAGTAGCTAAATAGTTCTTAGCATTAGGCTTAGCAGTTATCTTGTTAGTAGAAGTTAGCTTAGAAGTAGCAGCCTCTAGCGTAGTAATAGTAGACACTTACTTAGGCGTAGCGCGTAGAAAGGCTTATAAAGTAGTAGAGTAGGCGTTATTAAAGCTAGAGAAGATAATAGATGCGCTCTTAACAAGAAGCTGCTTAACAGTCTTACCTTTAGACGTAGTGTTAATAGAGCTAAAAGCTATAGTAAGAATGCGTGTAGAATAATAGTAGTAGTAGTAAAGTAAAGAGTAAGAAGAGGTAGAAGAGCGTGTAGAAGAGTATAAGGTAGTTAAAGCGCAGAAAGAGTAGAAAGTAGTAATAGAGATATTATAGAAGAATTTACTTAATATATTTGCTGCCTAAAGAGCTATTAAGCCTATAGTAATAAACCTACTTTTCTTATAAGAGCTGCTACGCGACACTAGATTATAACACTAGAATTTTAAAGCTAGCTAGTATATAATAATACTCTTAGAATGCATTAGTAATATAAGAAGAATATTATAATACTGCAATATAGAATGCGATGCATTTAGAGTAGTTAAGAATTTAACTAAAGGCTGCTTAGCTAGAGCTGTAGTAAAACTCTAACTAGATATCTTAAGTAGGCGCTTAGATTAGTATCTACTAATAAGAAAAGGCTCTTAGATAGGCTAGAGAATAGCTTTAAGAACTTTAGAAATAGATCTTAACTTTATAGAAGAATTATTTTAATTTAGAAAAACGTTAGAAGATCTTTTATATAATTATAAAGGCTGCTAAGATAATTGCTATTAGTACTTCTTAATTATAGCTTAGAATCTAGTATTATCGCAATAGCTACTAGAAACCTAAGAATGTTGTAATAGAAAGATTATATCTAAACAATATTTAGAATCTAAAGCTAAAGAAGAAGAGACCTTCTTTCTTTTAAGTGTAGAAGAGAAGTAATATAGATTTAGCTATTACAATATTATAGGCGTAAGAATATAAGGTAACAAGAGAGAACTTAGAAGTATATTATAATTTTATTTACTATAACTATAGAGTAGAATAGATAGACTTAAGAGTTAATTAGAGAGAAAAGAGACTAGAGAACTACCTACGTATAGAAGAGCTAGTAGAGCTAGAAGTTATAGAATTAGTAGAAGTTAAAGAAGAAACAGGCTTAGTAGTTCTAGTAGAAGTAGTAATAAGAGTAGTAACAGCAGAAGCCTTAGACTTAATAATATTATTACTAATAGCATTAGCCTTATTAGCAATAGCCTTCTTAGGCTTAGGCTGCTTGCAAGGTTAACTATAACCTCTACCTAGAATCTAGACAGAAGAAGAAGCAGCACAGAGAGCGCAATAATAAGGTTTTCTAGTTAGCGTAATAGGCTTAAGAACACTAGTAGCTAAACTACTATTAGGTCTAATAGAAAGCGCAGCGTCTAGAGCAGGCTAGCTAGTAGATAGATTAGACTTCTTAGGTTAGCCTTAACTCTTAGAGATAGTTAACCTAGACTTATTATTACTCTTACTAAGAATCTTTAAGCGCAGCAATAATAACTAAATATAAAGCGCGCTAGTAGAAGTAGAAGCAGCCTTAGTATTAGAAGCCTCTTTAGGCAAATTGTAGCTAAGATTCTTTAGGCTTAGTTAGAAAGCTAAGTTACAACTAGCGTTAATATTACTTAAATAGTATCTATACTAAGTAGCTATACTGTCGCTAGCCTAGGTAAATAAGGCCTTGTTACCTTTTTTAGATATAGTAGTTAGCTTCTTACTAGCCTTAAAATAAGTAAGAACGCTCTTAGAGAAACTAGCAATTATATTAGAGGTAACTATAGACTTAGCGGCTATAGTAGACTTAAGGCTACGCCTTACTACTTAGGTCTCTAGAAGAACATATTAGCAAAGATACTAGAAATAAGAAAGTAAGTATCTAAAGAATAGTTAGCGACTTACTACAAAAAGAGTAGACCTAATAATTACTATGCTTTAAGTAATTAGTGTAAACTTTACTCTTTATTAGCTAGCTATTAATATAGACCTAGATATACTAGCTAAATATCTTTCTATAATTTAATAACGCACACTAACTATAGACAATAATCTTAATAGAAGAATTCTTAACTAAAGAATTAATTATACTAACTAACTTAGCGCTAAAGTAATAAGACAGTATAAGCGCCTCTATATTAGAGTTAAATAGCTAGCGCGTAGACTTGTTGTCTAACTAAAAGAATTTACTAATAGTTATCTCTAGATTAGCTAAGTAGAAGTTGCTATAAGCGTTAACCTATATATTAGACTAATAGCTTTTCTAATTAGTAGCTAGAATAGATAGAGAAGGCCTAAGTATGCGTTCTACGCTTTATAAAGCATATAAGTAATTCTGTATGTCTATAGTAAAGCTAAGAGTAATAATATAGGCTCTCTAGTTAGTTACTAATAAGGTAAAAGATGTTAGAATAATATTTAGTTAAAAGGCTCTAGAGAAGAGAAAAGACTTACGCTAGGTAATATACTAGTTACAACTAGAGTTAGAAGTTTTATACTTATATAACTTTGCTATATATATACTACGCCTACTCTCTTTAATAGCCTTAGTTAGAGTAAAGATAAGAAGGCGTAGAGACTTACTCTAGTTTTTCTACTTCTTAGAAAGGCAAGACGTAGGCGTCTAAGAGGCTTTTATTAGGGACTTAAGAGCTAACTTAGGCTAAGAATAGCTAGTAGAGTTAATGTTATAGATAGAGGAGAGTAGTAGAGTAGTATTAGGTACGTTAGTTATAATAGTATTAGTTTAGCTAACACTAGCGCTAGTCTTAGCTTTAATTAAGGGCGTAGTCTTAGGTAGAGTAGGTAGAGTAGGTTTAGCTAACAGCTATTTAGGCGCACGCAAAGGTTAGAATAATAGCGTAGTATTATTACTAGTACTCTTAGTTATAGGCTAAGCAGCGATAGTAGTAGAATTATCTATAGCCTTAGGCTTAATAGTTATCTTATTAGTAGAAGTTAGCTTAGAAAGCGCAAGCGCGTGCGCAGTAATAGCAGCAGCTTGCTTAGCTATAGCAAGCTTAAGAGTAGATATAGTAGTAGAGGTAGTAGAGCTATTATTAGCTTTAGATATAATAGCTAGCTTAGCAGTAAGCTCTTAAGTATAAAGAGTAGATATAGTAACTAGTATAATATCTATAGCAGCTAACTTGCTCTTAGAGCGCTTAGGTAAAGCTATAGTAGAGAAAGAAGGTTAAAGTAGAGTAGAGTAGAAGAAGAGAAGAAGATAGAGAGAGAATAGTAGAAAGCTACGCGCGCAAAGGCAAAGTTAAGAGTAGTAATTACTATACGTAAGAAGAAAAGTTATAATATTATTATTTTAATAGCCTAGTTACTAAGCGCTAAAGAGCTCTTAGGCAAAAAAGTAGAGTAACTAGCGCATAAGTTCTAATAGTAGTATAGTACGCGTAAACCTTCTAGAATATCTCTATAAATGCACTAGTAATATAATAGAGATAATAGAATATCTATTAGAGAAAAGGCTAATATTATAGAGGGTTAAGCGCTAGATAGGTAGGCGCTATAGAAAAGTAAAGATTAAACCTAAGAAAGATATAGATCTAAGCCTAAGAGATTATTAGCTACTAACATTAAAAGTAATTAAGATAAGGTTTAGAATACACTAGCGAAATAGAGGAAGAGGCTATAAGTAGGTAGAAGAGATTAAATTAAAATAAGAAGAGTAATAGAGGAAGATGTACTAGAATAGAAATAGCCTAAAGGGATTTTGTATTTAGATTTCTAGGCAGAAGTTTAGCGTATAGTATATTTAGGTTAAGTAGATAGAATCTAGTAATATAATAAGTAGAAAGAGATGTCTAAGAGCTATTCTCTCTTTCGTGCTTAAGAAGAAGAGAAGGCCTTCTTCTTAAGTGTAGAAGAGATGTAGTAGTAAAACTAGTAATATAATAATAGGCTAAATAGCTATTAGGCTTAAGAGTTAGTGCGCTAGGGAAAGCTAGGTCTAAACAGCGTTTAGACGAGAATAATAACTATATACAGATAATACAATTAACTGCATTAAGCACCTGTTCTAATAGAGATACTTGTAATCTCTCTACTATAGTAATAAAGAATTTTATAAAAAACTATTACTTTTTCTAGTATAAATAATCTAGGCGTACTAAAGCTTACTTCTTACTATATATATTACTATAGTAAAATAATAAGTATTTAAGAAACTCTAGTAAGTTCTAGTTACTATACTTACCTATTTTAAAATATAAAGTAACCTACTACTAGACTATAAAGAATAGTTTAGTATTAATAAATATAAACTATAACTTTCTATTTCTAAAAAACTTCTAGTCTATTACTAGCTTATATTTAATTATTACTTTCTAGACCTAGAAGTATACTTTATTACTTTTAAAGCGCTTCTCTATCTAAAGAGACCTACGCTTATCTATATATATAAGTAAAAAAGAAAAAAAAAATAGAAAGTCTATACTAGTGCTAAAACTACTAATAAGCGCCTCTATAGTAGAAGTAGCGCTTCTTTCTTATAGTATATTATTAAAAAAAAGTATAGTAAAGATCTATATACTTAAGGCCTTAATACGCTAAGTAAAGTATTTATTCTAGACTTAGAGTATCTAGAATAAGGCGTAGTCTTTTATATAGTCTTAGGTTATTTAGTATAGTTAGCTTAGAATTACTTATAGAGTAGTATCTTTAGCTATTTTTATTTCTTAAGCCTAGCTAGTTTATCTCTAAACTTATATATAGTATATAAGAAAGAAGCTTTATAAATATTATAGACTAGCTTTAGAGTTAGAATATACTAAGTATTAATAAAATATTATAAAGCTTAGAACTTAAGAGGCTATGTACAGAATCTAGAGGTTTATATAGTAAGTCTAAACCTTACTTATACCTTCTCTATTCTAGTCTAGGCTTAGATAAAGCCTAAGACTATTATAATTTCTTATATTTTATATACTCTTTTTAAGATAGTATTATAGTATTATTATTCTAATAGATTTCTATAATCTTTTACTAATAGTAGCGCCTAACTATAGCTATAAAGCTTATAATAACTTCTATTATAGAGTTTAGCGTTTTATTTTTTAAGTTATAATTATATAGCTTACTTAAATAATTTTTCTTAATAATTAAAGTTTATTTATTAAGTGTATAGCTTATAAAGAAGTTAAATAGGTTTTATAATACTCTAAAGAAAGAATATAGTAATAGCTTATAAAGCTAATAAGAAATTTTTTATAATATATAAATAGTAGTATAATTATTATACTTACTACGCTATATACCTATAATCTCTATATTCTAGATAGCTTTAATATAAGCCTTAAAAGCTTACTTACCTAAATAGCTAGATCTTTAGTACTAAAGATTAGTGTTACTAGTATATAATTATAGAACTTATAAGTAGGTAATAGTATTTATAATAATAAAATTAGAAAAATAGATAGAAGAGTTATATTTAATAAATAAAAAGTTAAATCTATACTTAAGAGTTATAAAAATAATAAACGCCTTTAGTATACCTATTTTAATTATATAATTATAGCTTATATACTATATACTACTATTTCTAAGAAGCTTCTATAAGATAATATTAGTATAGAAACTAAAAATAATCTTAACACTAGTAAGTGTAAGATTAGCCTTTCTAAGTTTTTTAGAAGTACTAAAAATAAAATAAAGTATATAGTTACTAATACTAATTACTAAAAGAATCTAGCTACTTACTTTAACTATTTCTTTATTAGTTTTAATAAAGAAATTAAACTTAATTAAAGCTTTATTATTAACTAAGTAAACTATAGCTTTACTATTAAGAATTATACTAGCTAAGAGCGTATAAAGCTTAAAGCTTATACTAAAAATAGAAGGCCTAAACTTAGTAATTAGCTTTTTTAAGTAAATAATTATTAAGACTATATTACTTAAGTACTTAAAAGCTAAAGCGCTTATTTTTTAGCTAAATTACTTAACTTTCTTATATAGGCTACTTTACTTCTCTTTATAGTAGTACTTTTAAATTTTTTACTTATTTTAAGCTAAGAGTTTTATTAGTAAAATGCCTAGTAGCCTAAATCTAGTAATTATAGTCTATAATTAGAAATATAAGATAGATTTCTACTTATACTTTATATTAAGTTTATAAAGGTAAGGCTCTAGTAGTAAGCTTAACTACTTTTTACCTAACTTAATAAAAGTAAAGAGTTAACCTATAATAGTATTAAAGATTATATTAGACTTACTTTTTCTAGTAGTAATTAATATCTTTTAAAAAATAATACTAAATACCTTACTAAGATTATTAAGGCTTAATATATTTTTTCTAAAAGCTATAGTAAATAATTAATTATATTACTACTAGTAAGCTTACTTAGAGTTAAACTTCTTAATTATACTAAGATAGTTAGTAATTATAAGAGGTTCTTTAATTTCTAAAAAATAAAAGATTTTTATCTTTTAGTAGAGTATTAACTAGTTATTAAACTACTTTTTAGTAGTTTTTTTCTAAGTCTTTTTAAAATAAGTATAATACTTTATATAAATTATATATTATATAGTTTAATTAGTAGAAGTAAGTATAGTCTTAAGAGTTTTTATAAAAGACTAGACTATTTTTCTATTATTACTTATAGTTATAAGTAATAAGTACTTAGGCGTAATAGTGCGTATAATCTAGTTCTTAATATTATTAATTTTTTTACTTTTTCTTAACTACTACTTAGACTTATAGTTCTAGTAAGCTATAAGTATAGTACTATTTTTAGTCTTATAGTTATAATTTTATAAGAGAGTATTATACTTATAGATAGCTTTATTATACTTATTTTTTTAATTTTTAGTTAGTTCTAAGTTTATAGAAAAAGAAGCTAGAGCTATAAGCTTTAGAACTAAAAGGTTAGAGAACTTAGACTTCTAAGTATCTATATATTTAATATCTAGAAAATTAGAATTAATCTTTTTCTAGATACTCTTCTTATTATAGTGCTACTTAAGAAGTATAAACTAAGTATTTTAGTTAGATTACTTCTTAATAAGTATACTTATAGCTATTATAGCTATATTATAATTACTTATATCTATAAAGTTAAAGCGTAAAATTAATATAAAGATATAGAGAATAATTAAGAAGTAGGTAGTAAGTAAGTAATTATGTAAGAAAAGTTTTAATTATAGAATATTTAAAGAGAGTAAAGTAGAAATAGAATTAATTAATCTATCTTTTAGTAAGCTTTAATACGTAGTAAGAATTAGTTCTATAATTAAGTAGCTAGGCTTATAACTATTAAAGCTAGAAATAATTAATAATAAAAAATAATTAAGTATATTATAATTATTCTACTACTAAAGAAAGTTAGAATTAAATCTCTAGCTATATACCTAAGAACTAAGCAATTACGTATCTATAATTTAATAATTATAACTACTCTCTAACTTTAACAACTATAAATAAAAGTGTTTAGAAAATATACCTATATTATAATTATATACTATATTACTTAGCTGCGTTGTACCTATGTTAAAGAACTAGTATATTTAATAAATAATAAAATAATACTATTATTTATATTTAAAGCTATAGAATTTAGTTTCTTTTATATCTTGTATAAAGATAATTACTACTACTTGTAAAGAATAGAGAGGTAACAATAACTATTCTCTAATAATAGAATATAGCTTTGTTAGAACAAAGTAGTTAAATACTATAATAAATAGTATAACTAATAAAGATTTGCAATAAAGTAATTATAGAGTAAATAGTAGGTAAAAGGTAATAATATTATTGCTAGGTAAAGAATAACTATAAAGAATTGCTATTTCTTTTATAGAAAATAGCTACTAGAATAATTACGTAAATATCTGCCTATTTCTGCCTAAAGATAAAGATTTATAATTAAATCTGCTTAATTTCTAGATTTATAATCTAAGTCTGCTAAATTCTTCTTATCTTCTAAATTTATAATCTAGACTAGTACTAATTATATTAGTCTATGCGTTGTATTACATAGACTAATAATTAGTTTATTACTAGATCTTTTAGCAATTGCAAAAAGAGAGATAAGAAGATAAGAGTTATTAAATTACGTAATAACTCTAATATTAACTAGGCTAAGACAAATAAAGGTGTTTTAGAATCTTCTAGTGTAGTAGATTAAAACTAGCTACTAAAATCTTAATTACGTAAGTAATTAGATTTACTAGGAATTTTTCTAATTTGTTAAGAAATAATAATAAGTGCAATCTTAACAAAGCTTAATAATAAAAAGATAATAATAACTAAGTTATTATAATCTTTACAACTATAAGAACTTAGAGTTAATAATAAATCTATATATAATAAAGTAAATATATAAGATAAGTAAACTCTTTAAGTTTTTAGAAATTATCTCTTAAGTATAAATTAGAAGTATTTCTAACTAAAGTATAGTAGAGTAATAAGAAGAAAGAGATATAAAAAAAGGTATCTTTTTTAAAGCTATATATCTAGTTAACTATACTAGCTAGAACTAATATTCTTAGTTTTCTATAAAGCTAGAAACTTTCTTCTTAAGTTACTTTCTTTAGAATTCTACTTAGTAAGTGTATATAAAAAAAAAGTTACGTTAAACATAGAGTAAAAAAAAAGATTTAGCTTTATTTAGCTATAACTTTTTAAGTAGCGTGTAAAAGGTTTTATAAAAAAATTAGATAACACTAGCTTATATAATACTTATATAAGTAGAATTTACTTATAGTTTTTTATTTAAATAATTTTAAGAAATTAAAAGAAAAAGAAGTATACTAAAAAAAAGCGCTAAAATTACGTAAGATTCTTTTAGTTTTATTCTATATAGTAAACTCTTTCTAAGTCTAAGTTTTCTTTTCTTTATATCTTCTTTATATTAGTAGAACTTTTAAAATTTTAAAATAAGTTTATACTCTATCTTTATAATAACTATCTACTAGTATAATTAGTACTATATTATAAAAGTCTTCTAAGTCTATTATAAACGCTTTAAAATATATTAAAAAATATATTCTTCTACTACTCTTTCTAAGCTTAAACTAAGCTTTTTTTAAAAATTTCTAAAAGAGCTACTAGAGTAGTTAATAGAGACTAAGAATATTATTCTAAAAAGAAAAATTAATATATTCTAAAAAGAAAATCTAAACTTCTTTACTAGAAAAGTCTTCTAAGTCTATTATAAATACTATATAATATATTAGAAAGAAAAAAAATACTTCTACTACTCTTTTTAGGTCTAAACTAAGCTACTATTTAAAGGCTTCTAAAAGTACTACTAAAATAGTTAATAGAGACTTAAAACGTAGTTCTAAAAAGATAAATTAATATATTCTAAAAGAGAATAATCTAAACTTCTCTACTAAATCTTTATAACACTTATCAAGAGTAAAAAAATACTCTATTTTAATTACTAAGAAAAAGTAGCTTTTTAATAAAAAAAAGGCTTTATTTAGAAAAAAAAATATAAAGAAAGCTCTTGAAAAGTTAAGATATATAAACTTTAATAAAGTTATATTTTTAAAAAAGCCTTCTATATAGTATAAGTATAGTGCTAAATAAGAATATATTAGAATAGAAAGAAAGAAAAAAACTAACTCTAAATAAGTTTCTATAAATAATACTAATAGGTTTAAAAAAAATCTAAATAAGCTTTATTATTCTCTAAAGAATATAGTATTTTTTTAAGTTTTTAGATTATTTTTTGCTAGTTTACTAACTAAGTTATAGCTTATAATATTACTATCTTTATTTAGAGAGCTATCTAAATAAGTAAAAGATCTAAGTTATATAGAACTTAGACTTTAGAAAACTATAGAAGCTTTATAAATATAAAATATATAAAAAAGGTTTTAACTTTTATAAATAAACCTCTTTACTTAGAAGAAATTTAAGCGTTAGAGAATAGTAAATAGTATATATACTTATACTATAATAAAGCTAGTACTAATATTTATAGTAGTAGAAAAGTATATATAGTATAAAGAACTTAGTCTTTTAAGTTTACTCTAAAAGTTAAAAATACTTTAAACTATTTTTAAAAAGAGAGATAAACTAAAGATATAAGTATAGTAGTAATAAGACTTATAAGCTAAAAGAATAGTAGTAATAAATACTCTAAATTAATATAAGAATTATTATAATATATAAGAAGTATTAGTAAAAACTAAAGACTATTAGAATAAATAAAGAATACGTATATAGAAATATAAATAGATATATAGATAAATATAAATATAAATAGTAAGTAGTAGTTATATATTATAGCTAATATAGCTAGTCTTGTAGATAATTATATATAGAATATTAAAAACTACTAATTATTTAGAAGTTATATAGATATCTTAGATTTTCTTAGATTATTCTAGAGGCTATTAACAAGTAATAGACTTACTATTACTTAGTTTCTTTCTAATATTATATAATTATAGAAGCCTAATACTTTTACTAGTTAATAGTCTAGATAGCTATTAGTAGAATATATAAAATCTAAAGAAGTTAGTCTATTATAATTACGCGTATAGTATATATTATATTAGTAGTAGTATAAGTATAAGTTTACCTCTCTTAGCCTAAGAAATAGAGCCTATAGCGTACCTTTTTTAAAATTAAGTAATTACGTAATTATATAATAATACGTTACTTTATTAGACTTTAAAAGTAAACTTAAAAATTCTCTAATATAAGCCTAAATTTATAACTTATAATACTTATACTTATACTACTACTAATTAAATATTTACTATACGCGTAATTATAATACGCTAACTACTTTATATTTATTAAATATTACTAATAGCTATTTAGAATATTAACTAGTAGTACTAGCACTAGCTTTATATAATTACGTAATACTAAAAAGAAACTAAGTCTATCTACACTAGTATAAAGCCTCTAAACTAACTTAAAATATCTATATAATATCTATATAATTACTAGTAATCTATATTTTATACGTAATTACTTATAAGCTAATAACTTTAATAGCTATATTATATAACTACTACTTACTATCTATACTTACTCTTACTTACTTATTTACTTATTCTTTATCTATACTAATAAGTCTCTAGCTTTTACTACTACTTTTTATACTTTATAATAATACTTAAATTATTTTAGAGCGCTTATAACTACTATTTTTTAGCTTACTAGTTTAGTTACTACTATACTTATACTTTTAGCTTATTTCTTTTTTTTTTAGATAATTTTAAGTATCTCTAACTTTTAAAGTAAACTTTAAAAATAAAGTTTTTTATACTATATATACTTATTTACTACTATAAGCACTAGTACTAGCTTTATTATAGTATAAGTATATATACTATTTACTATTTTTTAATACTTAAATTTCTTCTAAGTAAAAGCTTTATTTTTTTTTTCTTTATAGTATAGTATATAAATAGTATATTTTCTTAGAATAGTTTAATAATAAAAAGTATATTTATATAAGAATTAGTATATAGTACTAGATTTTCTAGGTTAAACTCTACTAGAAGAATAATATCTTAGAAAGTTACTATTATATTATTTAAGTTACTATTATATATCTAACTTCTAAAACGTAAAGTATTAAAAGTTATATTAGTATTAGTAGTACTAATACTATAAGAGACTAAGTTAATTAGTAGTACTAAGTAACTATTACTTAAGCTAAGTATTAAAAAGTTAAAAGTACTTACTTAAGTAGTAAGTATAGAAAGAAAAGTAGAGTTTAATATCTTTAAAGTAATATTAGTATTAGTATTAAGCTTAGAAGTTATACCTAGGTTTCTAGCTAAGTATTTAGCTAGATATTTAGATATTTTAAAGATATAAGAAGTTTCTTAAAATAGAAAGTTATTAAGTTAAAAAAAAAAAAAAAAAAGAAAAGTATTCTCTATATATAAAGTTTATATAACTTTTTTTAGACTACTATTCTTTATACTATAGTTTACTTATATAAATATTATTTATATTTTATAGTAGTATAGTTCTATAATCTAATATTACTCTAGACCTAAAGTTTACTTATGTAGCGTTTTTATCTACCTAGCTTTATAGCTAAGAGAAAGGCTATATTATACTATACTCTATTTTTTACTTTGCTTTCTACTTTTTTTATTATTACTATTAGTATTTATACTTTAGAAAGCTTATTTCTATATTAAATTCTAGGATTAAGAATATTTTAATAATTCTATAGCCTAATAGCTTTATAGCTTACTTATTACTACTTTTAAGTTTACTTCTAAGTCTACTAGAAAAGCCTTTATTACTATTACTTTTTATAAGTATATTATTATTATTATTAAAGTACTATATTTATAGTAAATATTAAAAAAAGAGTTATATTAAATTCTATAGTTATATATTATAAGTATAAAGTATTTAGAAAATATACTTATAATAAGATTACTATATAGAGTTACTAACTATGTTTTATTACTCTACTCTATATTAACACTTTACTATAATAAGTGTAAGTTCTCTAAGTTATAAATCTAAGCTTATATTAAAGATTTTCTTAGTTTACTTTTAGAGTTATAAAAAATAGAAACTAGTTATAATTACGTAATTATAGATACGTAATTGCTTAGCTCTTAGGTATATAGCTAGAGATTTTATTCTAACTCTCTTTAGTAGTATAATAATTAAAATTTACTTAAATATCTTTAATTATTAGTTATCTCTAGCTCTAATTATTAGAAGTCTACTTACTTAATTATAGAATTAATTTCTACTATATATTAAAGCTTACTAAAAAATAGTTTAATTAATTCTACTCTACTTTACTCTTTTTAATATTCTTAAATAAGAACTTCTTTATAATTATAATAATCTTCTACCTCTCTACTTATACTAATATCTATTTTAGCGTAATTCTATACGTTAATTAACTTAATTTTATACTCTAACTTTATAGATATAAATAATTATAATATAGCTATTATAGCTATTAGTATACTTTTTAAGAAATAATCTAACTAAAATATCTAGTTTACACTTATTAAGTAATACTATAATAGAAGTAGTATTTAAAAAGAAATAAATTCTAATTTTCTAGATATTAAAAATAAAGATACTTAAAAGCCTAAGTTTTTAGACCTTTAAGTTCTAGAGTTTATAGCTTTAGCTTCTTTTTTTATAAAACTAATAAAGAATTAAAAAAATAAGTATAATAAAGCTACTTATAAATATAGTACTCTTTTATAAAATTATAACTATAAAACTAAAAATAGTACTCTACTTATAGCTTACTAAAACTATAATTCTAAGTAGTAGCTAAAAAAGTATAAAAAGATTAATAATATTAAAAACTAAATTATATATACTATTATACTTAAGTACTTATTACTTATAATAATAAGTAATAATAAAAGAATAGTTTAGTCTTTTATAAAAACTTTTAAGACTATACTTATATTAACTAATTAGACTACTTAGTATATAGCTTACGTAAAATATTATACTTATTTTAAAAAGATTTAGAGAGCTTCTACTAAAAAGTAGTTTACTAACTAGTTAATACTTTATTAAAAAGTAAAGATTTTTAAGCTCTTAAAAGTTAAAAAGCTTTTTATTATTACTAATATTTTTACTATACTTAAGAAGTCTAGCTTTAAGTAAACTTACTAGTAGTAGTATAATTAGTTATTTACTATAGCTTTTAGAAAGAATATATTAAGCTTTAGTAATTTTAGTAAAGTATTTAGTATTTATTTTTAAAGAATATTAATTACTTCTAAAAAGAATAAAGCTAATATAATCTTTAATACTATTATAGTTAAAATCTTTACTTCTACTAACTTAGGTAAGAAGTAGTTAGATTTACTACTAGAATTTTACTTTTATAAGCTTAATATAAAATATAAATAAAAGCTAATTTTATACTTCTAATTATAGACTATAATTACTAGCTTAAACTACTAGATATTCTACTTATAAAGCTCTCTATTTAAGATAAGTAAAAAATTTAAAAGTACTACTATAAAAAAAAGTAAAGTAGCTTATATAAGAAGATTAAGTAATCTAGCTAAAAAATAAGTACTTTAGCTTTTTAGTACTCTAGTAGTATAGTCTTTATAATTATTTACTTAAAAAAGCTAATTACTAAGTTAAGATTTTCTAACTTTAGTATAAGCTTTAAGCCTTATATACTTTTAGCTAGTATAATTCTTAATAATAAAGCTATAGTCTACTCGTAAAGATTATAATAACTTAGTTATTATTATCTTTTTATTATTATTAAGCTTTGTTAAGATTGCACTTATTGTAATTTCTTAACAAATTAGAAAAATTCCTAGTAAATCTAATTGCTTACGTAGTTAAGATTTTAGTAGCTAGTTTTAATTTACTATACTAGAAGATTCTAAAACACCTCTATTTGTCTTAGCCTAGTTAATATTAGAGTTATTACGTAATTTAATAACTCTTATTTTCTTATCTCTCTTTCTACAATTGCTAAAAGATCTAGTAATAAACTAATTATTAGTCTATGCAATACAACGCATAGACTAATATAATTAGTACTAGTCTAGATTATAAATCTAGAAGATAAGAAGAATTTAGCAGACTTAGATTATAAATCTAGAAATTAAGTAGATTTAATTATAAATCTTTATCTTTAGGCAGAAATAGGCAGATATTTACGCAATTATTCTAGTAGCTATTTTCTATAAAAGAAATAGCAATTCTCTATAGTTATTCTTTACCTAGTAATAATATTATTACCTTTTACCTATTACCTGCAATTACTGCAATCTTTATTAGTTATACTATTTATTATAGTATTTAACTACTTTATTCTAACAAAGCTATATTCTATTATTAGAGAATAGTTATTATTACCTCTCTATTCTTTACAGGTTATAAGCCCAGCTAGACGCTTATAGCTTTGTTAGAACATATTTTATTTATATTATTACTTGTTCTAAGTAATTAATATATTTAAAAGAAAAAGATTTTTATTTATTCTAAAAGAGTATTCTTTAGAATTAATAAAATATCTATTTTAGAACTGTATAGTTTAACTTATACTTTTTATCTATTATTATAATAGTACCTTTTTAGCTTTAAGCTATTTAAAGATTTATAATCTTTATTTAGTAG